>NW_010532176.1:3001-5873 GCF_000687285.1 Phaethon lepturus | reverse complement strand
ATTCTGTGATTCTGTGATTCTGTGAATTTGTCAGCTGCTCCTGAACACTGTGGTGCTTTAATTGAGATCATCTCTTATTATCAAGACAATGAATTACATAGAAAGAAGGGACAGAATGGACAAATGTAATACACTCTTCATGTTAGAGTTGATTTTATTTTTCTTGGTTTTCTTCTTTTGGTCATATATTTTAGAATGATTTTGATAATATACTTTTGCAGATCCTATCAGCTGCCCAAGGAGAGCTTTTCCTGATAGGATTAATTGCCCAAAATGCATGACTTGCTGAGGGGAGACAACCCTGATTGATTGGTTAATAAGGATTCTCAGATGTGTAATTACACAATCACAATATGCACAGGTTGGAGTGAAGTCATTGAAAGAAGTATTATTTTTATAAAAGCAGTAATATACTCCAGGGTGTGCATTGTCAACCTCATACCGCTACTGTGCTTGAGGCTTATACTAATGACACCATAACTGCACACTAGGTCCTATGTTCACTTAAAGGATTTATACATAGTAATTAACATAAAGTATGAATCTCACATTTATCGTAGTAAGGTCAATGGAAAAATTTAAGGCATGTATATTCTTTTCTCTTTTCACATGGAGAGAACCATCAAAGCAGGTAAATGCACTGTGTTCATATATTAAAATATAAAAACAACAGTGTTTTAAATGGTGTAAAACTAAAGTGTTACTTAGATGACTCGAGTGCTAAAGGAAATAACATAAAAGAAAAAGAAATATTTTCAGACAAGATTATAAAACAAGAAGTGGAGCACCTTTAAGAGTGATACTGTTCTAGACAGGAAATGAGGTAGTCCCTATTATGCACATTACATTTCTACAGCATATTTTACTTTCTCTAACAGTCTGTATTTATTTATAATTTTAAAGTTCTGGAGTTGGTCATATTTGTAGGAATTGATTAAAAATATTTCCTAACTGATTAGACATATATTAACCAACAGCTATAGCACAGCAGTGCCTAACAAAAAGAGCCATACAATATAGCTCTCTGTTCCTCCTTAGTGTTCATTTACACTGATTTCTGCATGTCACTAACTGGAATTAAGGTGATATTCATGAAATAACATGTAATGAAAAGTCTTACAATTCCAAATTAAACCTGCATTATTCCTAGCAAAAGAAAGATTTACAACTATAATTCCACCCCAGAGGTCTTATAAAAAAAAAGACCTTAGTGAGCTGAGTGCATCTGTGAAAAGCATTGAACTGATTTTACCATCATAGAGTGCATCCAAAAGTGATCAACTAATATATTCAGCCAATATATTTTCTCTGCCAGGTGAGAAGAAATTTAGTCAAGGCCCCACTAAAGCTAATGCAAGTTCTGTGATTATCTTCATATTTTTATAGATACCGTTTTTCCACCCTTGGCCCAGGTAAGGCCTCACAATACTTGGATGCTTGCAGGAAAATGTTTTTGAAATAATGTCCCTGTCCTCAGTGCTTGGTCTCCAAGCTTCATCCAAAACCCTACATTTAAGAAAAGCAGCTTAAGACAAGGTAATGTAGGTATCAAATTATCAGCTTCAAGCATGGAAGATACTCCTAACAATGTACAATGTGTCACTACTTGAGAGCCTGAGGAAAAACATGGATTCCCCCTTTTTACCTTCTGAGCTTGCCTCACTACTGCATCTCACCTCTGATATTTGATATAAAAGAATCATATCTCAGGGTTTTTTTAGTTTGTTTGTTTTTTGACTGCAGAAAACAGAGGTTCATTTTGAGGCTGTGATAACAGCGCTGGGCTCCATGCCTGTAATGTATAATGCCCCAAAATCTGCCACTGTGACACTGACGGTGGTGCCAAATGTCTGCGGAGCACGTGGGAACAATAACCCTGTTCTGCGTGCCTTCACAGCAGGATGAGGCAAGGAGCAGACGTATGGAGCCTGAACGACCACAGGATGCTTGCTCAGCTGCTCAAGCTACAAAGGAGCCCGCCCTAACCTTCATTACTGAGAAGGAGTCACCACCTGGATCAAGATTAGTTTATCACATTAGGAGTGAGTTTCCTGGTCTCAGTGCTGCAGGCAGGGGCCTGCAAGCCACTGCTTCTCCTTGTCACCAGCCAGGGTCAGCCAGGCACAGAGTCCACCCAGCAAACAGGCCATGCAAAGGGTAATTTTTACTTTAATATGTGAACAGACAGAGAGCCGGGTAGAAAGAAAATTATTGTGGCAAAAAGCTCTGTGGAATCTACGTTTAGGCTCTAAAAGAAGAAACTACATGATTAGCCCATAAGAGCATGCTGTAAATTACTGGGGTGCAGATTACCACCACCTCTGATCATAGAACCAATATCTACTAAATCCAAAACAGATTATATTTGTTTTTACCAAATAAAATGGCAGTAAAGCCTCCACTGCTTTTGGATTAAAGGCACTACTCCCTTCAAGAGAAAATGGCACCTCTATATACTGAAAGGAATTTCAAGTATATTTGGGATATCAAGTATATTTGGGTGGCTTCAAAGCGATTAACTTGAGCCCTGTGAATTATTGAAGTAAAGCATGACTATAGCTATTTGCAGAAACTGCATACTGAATTAATGATCCTGTTTCTTTGCACTTATATCAAAGAAACCAAGAAAACCCTATCATTTAAAAAAAATAATAAAAAAGGAATCCAGCAATGTCCTGGTTTCAGCTGGGATAGAGTTAATTTTCTTCAGAGAAGCTAGTGTGAGGCTATATTTTGGATTTGGGATGAGAAAATGTTGATAAGGTACTGATGTTTTGGGTTGTTGCGAAGTAGTCAAGGGCTGTCCGGCTTTTCATGCTGGCCTGCCAGCGAGAAGGTGGGGGTATATGGGCAGCTGGGAGGGGACACACCC
>NW_010532176.1:0-2704 GCF_000687285.1 Phaethon lepturus | reverse complement strand
GATTCTTTCCCCCGTCCTACCGTGGGGGAGTAAGCAAGCGGCTTCATGGTGTTTAGTTGCTGGCTGGAGTTAAACCATGACAAAATGATTTATAGCTTATAAATTATATGATTTATAGCTATTTTGAATTTGCTTTTGGTCATTAATATCCCCATTCATGATTCAGTATTGTTGGGTAATTAGGCCAGGTATTGGCACTTCAAATTAAATGCTTAATGATTTGCTAAGGAGGAAAACTTCCCCAATGAAAAAGGAATGCCTTCTTTAATTTTATGTAATTGGCTTAATTATTTATGTCTTGGAATCTGTGAATTAATAATATTTAATTGAACTGAATTGAAATAGGTTTTCTAGCTTGAAAATTATGTAATTGCTTTCATGTACATATATATTGTGGTGTATTTAGCACCAGGCTGCAATAAGTTCATTTGCCTATCAGTATGTTATGGAATAATTTAAAGGATCCTTTAGTACTTACAAAATATGTATTTGTAATTAAAAAAAAAATATTACATTCTCTCAGAGTATTTCATGCTAGTCAGAAAGAATAAACAACTAGCTCAATATCCATGTAATCCCTTGCAGCAATGCTTTCATTAGCTTTCACTGGCAGGCAGCAGAGCACAAATTTGCTACAAATTTGCCTGTGAGCAGAGGCTGAAGCATGGAATGATGGACAAGTTACGCTACCCCAGGAGGAGGCTCAGGAGACAATTTTCCTCAGAGGCTGCCTCTGTGAACACCTCTTGGGAACTAATGAAAATCTGTCTCTTACATTTGCAGAGGCTAAATAGCAGAGTTCTCAATCTACATGAAACTGTGGGGGAAAAAAAAAAATATATCTGAAGCCACAGGAACATGGCATTTCTGAAGCAAAACATGCTCCTTGGATCAGTGTACAGATGAATTTACATTTATAGGTTGCATGAGGGCTTTCAGCCTGTGTTTCAGCAAAGCTGGTAGCTTCACTGAGGACTCTCAGGTTTTGTCTGGTCCTTGTGGAGTCCAAGCCAAGCACATCCATTCCCCACCGGTCTATGCTATGCTGAGCCCTGAGATAATATGGGGTGTCTGCCCAGGATTTGTCACCCTAAGAGCCATGGGGTGTCTGGCCTGAATGTGACGTACTGTTCAGGTGTGAGACAGGGCTCTTTCAGAAGTCTGAATTACACTCAGGGAAAATTGTTGACTCTGAGCATACATATTCATTTTATCTGAAGAAAGTTTCATATCGGTAAGTTTGTGGCTGTGGAAACTGGATGGGGTCTCCAGGATCTCAGGCCAGTACCTTTTCTGTCTTTATGCCACCTCTCAGCCTCTGTCTAATGCAGGTGAGTATAAATATGCAATACATGTAGGTGCCATCCACCTCTTTGTTCTGCGGTGTGTTTGCCAAACCAGCCCTACCAGTCTACATAGACAAAACTGGTCCATGGAGTCTGGAGTGACTTTTATTAAGAGCAGCCAATGGTTTAATAGATGTGTTCATTGCAAGTTCTTGTTCCTTAAGAAGCAATTTGGAATGTAAAGACACAAGAAAATCTCTTGTTGGCCTTGCGTTAAATATAGTAGATGCAACTTTGCTGCTGTCCACTGGAATTCGTGCGTTATACAATAAAATTTGTGCCCACTTTCACTGAGTTGGTTTTGCTTTGTATTTTGTTTTTTTTTGATGATGCAAATAGGGGCATATTGCTGCAAGCTGTAAATGATGTGTGAAATGAAAAGGGTTTTTTTTTTTTCAGTGCTTTGAGAGAACACTGACAATCCATTAATTTCCAGGTTTGCTCTAACAGGTAGCTCAGATATGTTCAGCCAAGTGCTGAAGCCTTTGTAGATTTTGACTGTCATAAGAAAAGCCAATGTCATCCCAAACCTTTAAAATAATTTGTATATATAAAAAAGGCTCAGTTAAACAATAGGATTTTTTGATCAAGTACATGTGATGAAATATCATTTTACCATGTAAAGTAAAATATATTCTTACTGTGAATCAAGTATTTATTTTTAAAAAAGTGGAAAATCTAATGCTAAGCTATTACCCTGAAATAAACCAATATTAGATACTACTGAGACTACTAAGGACTCCCAGCTCACATGACAAACATAATCACTTCTGAAGAAAAGGAAGAGTTTATAATGGTTCCCTGTGACTTTTGGAGACTAATTTACACTGCAAATGTTAATTAGATAATCCCTCCACTTTGAAGAAATCCTGATGAAAAGACAGACAGTAAATGGTTCCCATACTGGACATTTCAAATTTGAATTGTTCAGACTTTAAGCCCACATATACATATTCTTTTCTAATCTTTGAAAAATAGATACAGTGGTCAAGATTTCTGAATCTCATGAGCTGCGATGGAATAATCCTGGGGAACAGAACCTAAGCAAGAGGTGTTTGAGAGGAAATTCAGGTCAGCTGTATCTGATTTGGGTATTAAAGGGCTGGAATATAACACTGATTCATCAGGTTTTTTTAAAAAAAACAGAAGATGTAGGTGAGGTCTGTCCGGACTTATAAATGGGAAGGAAGCCAGAGAGCTGTAGCAAGAGAAACTATTTGGCTGTTGCTGAAGTGGGTGGGGAGAAGAGAGCTGTTTCCAATCACTGCAGTCATTGTTTGTTGGGGCATATGGAATAAAACACTTTGCTGACCTAAGATATCACTTAGACCAGATGTCATAATTTTTTCTAAACTTTG
>NW_010532175.1:1003-1354 GCF_000687285.1 Phaethon lepturus | reverse complement strand
CACCCTCGCCCAGCACCAGCCCTTCGCCAGCACCCAGCACAGACCTCACAAAAAATGCACCATCAGATGGGTTTAATCCTGCCGATTCCCCGCCCTGTTCGCATGCCCCCCGGGACCCCCTGTCCCCTTTAGGCAGGGAAAGCCTGTAGGTCTGAGCTGGTTTTACACACAACAACATTCAGCAGGTGCCAAACAGGTTTTCCAAAGCCGGGCTTGTGCCTTGGAAATGGCCCCTGGAAAGGGGAGCTTCCCGGGGCGGGGCCGGGCTGCGGGCTGAGCCTGCCTTGGAAAAGGCCGTTAAAAATGGGAAATATTTCTGAGCTTGAACCAGCGAGCTCCCGGGCTGGATGC
>NW_010532175.1:0-984 GCF_000687285.1 Phaethon lepturus | reverse complement strand
CTTGCTGCTCCGTAAGGGTAAATCCCTGACCTCCATTTCAGTTCTCCTTACTGCGCTTGACGCTGCAGATGTTTGCTAATCTCTGATTAAAGAAAAGAAATACAATTAACATATTGTATGCACAGCTTAATGCCCACATAATAGCTGTCATTACTTGGAGACCATGTCTTCAGCCACTTCACATGTAAATTACGGCCTGATGGCTGCACAGGGTTGCAGTTGCTGGGAGTGAATGTAAAATCTGCAAACTAAATAAATGCCTCTCAAGCAAAACAAGATGTATCTGTGTGAAACTATTCCTGGGCACTTCTGTGGGTCCCCTAAAATGTGCCTGTAGGAAAAACCAGACCAATCCTATCCACGAAAGCTGAGTACAGCGCGTGTCGCGGCAGCAGCAGGAAGACTGGCATCCTGGACATGAAGACACTTTGAAACGGGCCCAGCAATTGCGCACAGGGCTCCTTACAAACGCTTTCACCCCGGTCTGCATCTCCCCTCTAAGGTCAGGCCTGAGGAACGGAAACTTTCTCAGGCTTCCAAACAGCTTCAGGGTTTTTTCAGCTTTGTTTTTTGGGTCCTTCCATGAAACACAAGCAAAGCTTTCATTGGTTTTGTACATTATCATGGGGAAAACAAACTCCAGAAGAGTTTTTGAAACACCTCACCATCCTCTACTTCTTCTAACTGATCTGCCCAACAAAAACACAGACAGTTTATTAATGCAAAACTAAGTAAAAAGCTGAGCCCTGGTATATTCCAGACATGCTGCATAACTGGCTCCAAAAGCCTAGACATCCCCTCCTGTTTGCTGCCTGCAGAAGCAGACTGAAAACCCCAAGAATTAAATCCTGGGATATATTCAGCTCTATCAGTAAGCCTGCTTAGTTCTCGACGAGCTTAGCACGGACCCCAGCTACTCCTCGGGAGTATTTCCTGGCAGCCCGAGCGCCGTCCCCAGGCCCAGGGAGGAGCGGCCGCAGCGCG
>NW_010532174.1:0-18176 GCF_000687285.1 Phaethon lepturus | reverse complement strand
TTGGTGGTGATTCTTTAAGCAGCCTAAATTAGTCATTCGTGACATGAAGCTCATATGCAGCAATCCAACATTGAGGTTGGATAGCTCTGTAATTAAGTGCCTGGTTTTGTACAGAAGTGGGTAAGGAGCAGTCATAAAACTTGGCTGAACTGTGGGGATGGCAGTATCTGTCTGGGAAATACTTGGTCATGTGTATGTGGTGGTAACATCTCAAATTACCACTGCAGTTTTTGCTGTGATTTTTCAACCCCAGCCAAAGTTAGCACATCAAAACACTGATGTACACAAAGCTGTATCAGATCAACAGATACGTGGCCACGATACAGTTTTTAGTTACATCAAACGATTTTTTGTGAGACTGCTTTATGATTTGAACCAGTAAGTTTATTGTCACAAGGTTAAAACAGCATAGCAATTTAAAATAATAACTAAACCTGTTTCAGCTAAACCAGTAGAAATTTTGTGTATATATGCTTCATCCTAAGCATTTAGATGTTACAAGTTTCTAAGAGTTGTCTACTATTTTTAATTCTATAACACTGCATTCCTGATAACCATTAATTTGTATATTTTCATTATGTATCATGTACATTTGAAGTAATTTAAGAAGACATTAAAAATGTATGTGTATGTTCAGGTGTACAGTTAATTGTGCTATGGTATATGGTACTGTTCTGAAATGGTACCATGTACTATGTTTCATGTGTGGACATTCAAGTGGAGTGACTATTCAGGAGTCCACTCAATGTGTAAGCTTGTTTGTGACCTTTCCTGACTTTAGGTATTTCAGGCATTCTGTTGCTTTGGAAAAAAATAGGCTTAATAAAGATATGTTAAGCTGTAACTTTGAGGATTAGTTCCTCCCTTGCTAACTCCAGTCTTAAAAGTGTCTCATCTGGCAGAGTAAATGAAAATTGTCACTTACAGCCATACATTAGAATACCTTTGAAAAAGTTAATGGATGTTTTAAAGGAACAATTTGAAACTAAACACTTCCCTACTCCTGCTGGACACACTATTTCTCATGCAGGCCAGGACACTGTGGGCCTTCTTGGCCACCTGGGCACACTGCTGGCTCATATTAAGCCAGTTGTCAACCAGCACTCCCAGGTCCTTTTCCATTGGGCAGCTCTCCAGCCAATTTGTCGCAGAATCACAGAATCACTAGGTTGGAAAGGACCTTCAAGATCATCAAGTCCAACCATTAATCCAGCGCCACAATGTTCCCTAAACCATGTCCTGAAGTGCCACATCCATACGTTTTTTGAACACTTGGCAGGACCCTGCACTTGGCCTTATTAAACCTCATACAGTTGACCTCTGCCCATCGATCCAGCCTGTCCAGATCCCTCTGCAGAGCCTTCCTACCCCCCCGCAGATCAACACTCCCGCCCAGCTTGGTGTCGTCTGTAAACTGTCTGAGGATGCACTCGATCCTCTCATCAATGAATCATTGAACAAAACTGGTCCCAATACTGAGCCCTGGGGAACACCACTTGTGACTGGCTGCCAACTGGATTTAATGCCATTCACCACAATCTTTTGGGCCCAGCAATCCAGACTTTTTTTTTTTTACCCAGCAAACAGTACACCTGTCCAAGCCATGAGCAGCCAGTTTCTCCAGGAGAGTGCTGTCGGAAACAGTGCCAAAGGCTTTACTAAAGTCCAAGTAAACAACATCCACTGCCTTTCCCTCATTCACTAGGTGGGTCATCTTGTCAGACAGAGACCAGGTTAGTCAAGCAGGACCTGCCTTTCATAAACCCGTACTGACTGGGCCTGATCACCTGGTTGTCCTGTATGTGCCATGTGATGACACTCAAGATGACCTGCTCTGTAACCTTCCTCAGCACTGAGGTCAGACTGACAGGCCTGTAATTCCCCAGATCGTTCTTCCGGCCCTTCTTGTAGATTTTGTGCTGTAACCGACCACTGGTCCCCTCTCTGTCCTGTCCTGTTTTCAGCTAGTACCAATAGCTTTGCTACACTTTTGAGACTAATGCAGGTCAGTAAAAGACATGAGCAGAAGAATCAGAAAGAGCAACTCTTTTTTTCAGCCTAAAGAATTCATCAGAAAACGAAGTCCCAAATGTAAGGTGATGTCAGTTTAGAACTTGAAGCAACCATGAATCAATTCCTACATTTGGTAAAGCACTCCCAAGTTTAATGACCTCAGTTGGAGTGTATCACCGTGTTTCACAGCCAAATTTTGAAAATAAACAGACAAGATTTCCATCATCCTTTCTTTTCTCATGGTGCTAAATCAAATGGACAGCTTTTGCATATTTTTGGAACTGATTACCAACACAGACTTAAGGTCGCATACCAAAAAGAACACATTCACTATGAGAAGTCCTAAATTAGAAGCCCAAAAGTGTATGCACATCTTAGCCGAAGAATGGTAACTCAAATCTTGTTAAGCTGCCACTGAACAGTCTCTTAACAGATAAGAGCCTAGAAACATAGAAAGATTTTTTCCCCCCCTCTATGTTTGAAATGGAAATGCAATTAAATTCACCTACTTTGCTTTTCTGCTCCTGCTAAAATCAAGTCTAGCTGCATCAGGATACAGGCCTATGTACACTGATTGCAATCGTATACGTGTAAGATTTGATCGGACTTCCTTACTTCTGTCAACACTTTCATGCAGTGGTGACGCTACAAGGAACACTGATCTACTGCATCTCTTCACTGACCTGCCATGGTTTTATTTAAGATGATGTACAGCTGCTGGCTGGGACTAGCTTTTATATTGTTCCAGAGAGAAGACAAAAATTAGAAACTTTGAAAGCAAGAGTGTGACGCAAGACAGGATGGAGGCTGCAATTCTGCAACAGGCTAAAACCTGAATAAGGTGTCAGGCATGTCAGGTACCACAGGACAAAGAACAGATAGTATCAGACATGCAAAAAACAAATCAGACATGCAGAAAACCCATGGTCAAAGCCAAAGTTCCTAATTTCTTTTACTCAGGCAAGGAAAAGATTTAAGATTTTCCAGACTACAGATTGATAACTTAAACTCTACCATGTTGTCCTTCCCAAGAACGGTTCCATCTCACATCTCAAGCACCGATAGAATGGATAGGTTAAAAAAAGAACAGAGAAACATTTCAAATGCTCTCTCTCACTTCACTTTTCACAAACACTTCAGTCCCTATTATGTGTTTTTAAATACAAGCGTAATTTAATTTTATTACTAGACATATCTTGCTTAAAATAATTAAAAAAAATTAAAGATACTTGTTTTTCTCCTAGGTCTTCAGAACCCAAGGAGATAGCATAGTAAAAGTTATGGTAATATTTTTGAAAAGAGAGGTTCCAGAATCCTCATCACTTTATGTAAGTTATTAGACACAAAGCAACTAAATCTATTGGTAACTGCACAGGCACATTAAAAATCTGAGTGCTTGCCAGGTCTGTACAACACTCTTATTATTACATGTTTTTCTGTCCATGATTTGTAAGGGACATCTTGGAGTGAAGGAAAAAATAAGTGTGAATAACTGGCTTCAAAGAATGTTAATTCATCATATGGATTGCTTATGTTTGTACAGATACAAAAGAAATCTTAAAGTACTAACTGTTATCAGGTTCCTATTTGTGATTTTTAATTAACCAAACAAGTATCTGTTTGTAACATGAAGGCAACATTCTAAAAATAAATTTCATGTAGTTGCAGAAGTTGTTTTTTAAAATTTCCCTTCCTTCCTTCTTAAGAGGAATCCTCTGCACAACAGATCTTTAATCTATACAAATACAGTACAATCGATTTACAAGACACTGCTGGAAATCAGTGCAGTTAAATGATCTTAGCTGGTAATATGCATTTAATTTAAATTACAGTTAACAGTTTTAACCAGAAACACAAAATAAAATCCCCCAATCAAAATCACAGGAACCAAAATAAGGTTAACTTCCAGAAAAAACATTCGGTTGTATAGAAGAGACTGCTCCACTATATAAAAGGATTATTGGTTATTAGCATAATTCTTTCAACTGCACACATTATGAGTTTTCTGATGTTCCACGGGAGCTTTAATAAATTATCCCCAGAAACTAGCTGCATCCAAGCTTGACTTAATGTTGTGCATATTTTCTCGACGTTGTTTGGTATAAATATTTGCCTCTCCTTTTTGCAGCCGTTGCCTCAGAGCAGACTTTTGACGTTTGGTCAGTTGACGTTTTATCTTCTGTTTCACCAGTTCCTACAAATAAACAAACAATTCAGTATCAGAACTTTTTGAAGGTCATTTAGTATGAAGACATGGCACAATGATACTGCATTTTCAGTACCAACACGAACACGGATGATCCTAATCTGAAGACCTCTGTACATTGAGAAGTCAGTGATGTGCACAACAGTTAACAGGAGTAAGCCCAGGTCTGTGCTGTGTTGCACTAAGCTGCATGTGCAGGGCTGTCTTCGTGCCTGTGCTGTGCTGTGCTGATCTGTTGGCAGTAGGATAAACTAAGCCAGCTCCTGCTCAGTACCGGAAACCAGGTGTCCTGTGTGGCCCTGTCTTTACCTAAACGTGCAGCAAGAAGTTCTCACATGCATATCAGTTCAGCTGGACTGTAGAAAGGGTGAACAGAGTTGTTTCCTGGTAAGAAAATAATTAAAATAGCTCAACTGACTGAAAATAGAGATTCTCTGCTATGGACAAAGTCTACCTGGAATGCAGCATGTGTACTGGAGTCCTGTTCAATGCTACGCCCTCAGGCCTCCCAGCATCTAAAGGGGTGGGGGATTATGCTATATATAGCATATAGTTTATACTATACTCTTCTGATAGTCTTACCTCCAATAAATAGCATTTAAAATCATACCTTACAGAGTTTCAGTGTCTTTTTTACATGGATCATAAAGGACCAGTACTTCTTGGTGCAAAACATATGACTTCTACAAAAATGTAAGCGATGCTAACATTCGATGCTTGAAGATTAGGCAAATGTCTTTTAAGTTAAAAAAAGAAAAAAAGAAAAGGACCAATAGAACATTTAATGTTCTGCAGTAATTATTTGGTTTGTGCCTATTTTATTAGCACCCTGGTTTTTCTAAAGTTTGGATGACAAAGATCTGAGTATGATTCTAATGAAAAACAACAACTCTTTACCACAAGTGTGGCTAAAAAAGGCAGGCAGTCGGGAGTAGTTTACAATTCCTCTTCCAGTCTTCTCCTGTTGTGAGGCACTCTGTTAAAGATTCACAAGGTCAGGATTGTCTCATGCCTCTACAGCAAAAGTACTGACACAGCAACAGTGACTGTTATTGCCATAAAACTGCAGTAGTTTCATGAAATTTCACCTGTTATTTATACCTATGTTTTCATTTTGAGTTGTGCTCTCCGTTATGTTGGCAATTTCCATATATATCCATGTTATGGATATATAGATATCCATAATAAAAAACGAAGCCATGATTTAATAGACTATGGCTGACGTTTTGTCATTTGGAAAATCACCCCAGCTCAAGCTGCTGCACTGATTTTGAGTGCATACTTACATACCTTGTGTTGGAAGAAAAAGAGAAATCAAATTATTTTCATCTCTCTAACTATTTCATCATGACAGTATCATATCTTGTTGGAAATCCCAAAGGAGTGTTTTATTTTTATTCAAATTAATAAAGCATTAAAAAAAAGTCATATCAAGCGATAAATCTGCCCTTAATAAAATATCTGCTGATGTCCAAGTAACTGGACAAGAGGAAAAATATCCGTCTAATTACATTTCCTTCACATGTACCCCGACTTCAGTTGCCTTGTTGTGCTTTCTTGATTGCTTACTACTTCATATGCTACAGTGAAGCTAAGTTGGTGGGCAGTAAATCAGGAACCAGAAAGCATGATTTTGGCAAGTTATGCTCTTTAAGAATTGCTGTGACTAATACAACTAAAGTAACAAAACACAAGGTAGTCAATAAATCCAGTTCTCAATCCTGGTTTCATCAGGAACAGCAGTTTCCTATGTCACATGCAGGCTGACTGCCAAAATGTGGATTAAAAAAAACAGTTGCGTGTGATGTGTTCTTCTTTCTTTGGGTGCTTAACAGCAGTCAGTATTTAACCATGAGCTCTATGGAAATAAAAGTTGTAGGTTCTCTTTAAAAATAAACATGAAGAAAAACTGAACAGAACTAATCAAAACTGTTGCACTGATGTTCTTCTTTTGCCAACAAAGCATCTGTCATTCTGTGTTTTCTATAGGCAGAACCCTGAAAGTAGGCTTCTCTACTTCTCCCAGTCTGGTCCAGGACAGATGACTAGGTTATAAAAATTTGCTACAAGAAATTTTGCAGGATGGATACCAGAAGTCTTTGACATCTAAACATCGTGTAAATTCACCAAATTCTATTGCTCAAGCATAGGACATAGTAGAAAGACTCTCTAATCTTTCCGTCATCATAACCTAAATGTGAGCAAATACTAAGAAATGTTTTACAGTAAACAGATTTACATTTTATTATTCAATTTTTGATCATTCACATTGTTTCTTCTAATTAAATTATATCAGGGCATATAAAGGTTCATACAAGCACAGGAAGATATCTTACTTCCTCCAGAATAGCTGATCTTCCAAAATTCATGATGCTTTCTCTTTTTGGCACAGTCTCCAAGTCATGACTGCAACCTACTGCTATATAAACAATGGCAGTATCGTTTATATGATCAATTTAAAAATCTGCTTGTTTTAATATATTTTCTCCACTGAACAGAAAGCAAGCTGCATAAACAACAGATAAATGCTAGAAGCAGTAAGAGGCATCAGCTTTAAGCAGCCCAGTAGATCTTACTGCAGTGCCATTATTTCACATTTTCAGTTTTGTAACGATTTTCTTATGTTACAAATAGCTCATTATACCTATCGTTTCTTTAGCTCTAACACTCTAAAAATTAGATTCAGCAATGGGCAGAAATGTTATTTTACTCAGCATAAAAGCATGTAAGTGAAAACATTATGCAAGGTAAATTGGTGCAGGATAAAGTTATTTAGGTGGCTGAATCTCTTGAAAACTTTTCCACTAAAGTGCTCTTGTCTTTCTTTTAGAACAGAAGATTAGGTATGTAAATGCCATTTACATATTTGTAACAACTTTTTTGTGTCTGCCTATAGAATAATCATACATCCTGTAAACACTCAAAAAGGTTTCTACAGCTATGTAATGACTACTGCTACCACCAAGTGGTATACAGCAGTACAATTTCAAGTAATTTCCTTTACAGGACTTAGTAGCACTGATTTTTAAAATTTATTTTTATTTAAATTCTGCACTCTTGAATTAGCAAACTCAGAAGAAAAGGGGAGAAAAAAAAAGAAATAAAAAAAAAATTGCATGGACCAGAAGCTAGGGAATTCCTGCTAGGTCACCCCAGCTCTTCTTTACTTCATCACATAATTTTAACTTAATCCTTTGTCTCCTTAAGAAGATACAATGCCATCCCCTAGAATAAAAGCTGTGATGACAAAGATCGAAGTTGTTTTTTTCTCCTAGCATGAAGTCCTGTAAAAAACTGTCTCAGACAAGATGCAAACATGCTGTTCCTTAATGTTTATTTACACATGTAACTTTATTGGTTATTGGTCTATCTTTAAAATACTTACCTTAAAAAAACCCATCCAAAAATGAAAGAGTAAAGCAGCCAACTATTCTGTGAAGATTATAGCCACTGACAGGCACCTTGTGTAAAACAAGGCTGCTCCACACAATAACATATCATTTGATATGACAGTAGCAAAGCTTTTGTTAGAAAAGTACTTAAACAGTAAGTAGCAGACTGAAAAGACTGTAACTGAAGAAGATCAAGTCTAATCTAAGAAAAAAAAAAAAAAAAAAAGAAAAAAAAATCACTCTTGCCAGCACTCAAGGTTTCAGATATAGTATTTCTAGGACTAATACTCCAATTAGCCAATAGAAATGCTTTGAAAGACACAAATTGAAAAAGTATATATTTACTTTTGGTACATGTCATGAAAGAGCTGAAACTACAGTAACATCTTCCCCAAACTATGTTTTCCAGATCTTCTGCTCCCAGCTGCAAATGAAAATAAGACTGAACATAGGTACCCATATTTACAATGGCAAGTATGTAGCCTGACCTAATGGAAAAAATACCTCATGGATCATCTGTCAGCTGAAAGAAGTTTCTTCCTGTTTTGTACAAGAATACTTTATAACTAATAAAGAACACTGGAATTGCTTCCCTTTAAAATGAAAATGCAATTTAAAAAATGTGAGAGGGGTAGCCGTACTGACTAGTGTAGAGACTGGGGTTGAAGAAAAAGATGTTAAACTCTGCTGTAAAATGTTCTGGTTCATATAATGCAGAAAGTCAAATAAATGCGTAATGCTGAAGAAATCACTACTGAAGTGAGGTCATATAAATGTTTCAGACAAGAGTGTGGAGAAATCTCTAAGATGACAGCTGAAAATGGCCAAACTAAATCTTGACTCAAGCATCCACTTTTAAAATAAAAAATATTAATTGTGGCTAGCAACAGAAATTAATGAACTGATTATATGTTAGTGAATTAACACACGTTAACCTGCATTAGCCCATTAGCCTGTTACTGGCTAAATGAGAGTTCTTCATGCTGATGTAGAGCTTTGGTGAAAGAGCAAAGAGCAATACATGAAGGGAAGCGCTGGAAATCATTCCCTGTAAACAATTACAGAAGTACCAGTCCTGTTTTTCTGTAGGCATGGAAATGCACACCAGAGAGGTACACGGTAACAGTTTCTTTAAAGATAATTAATGCTAGAGAACATCTTTACAAATAAGTACTAACAGCTATGTACAATTTAACACGGCCTGACAGTAAACTAGACAATAACATAATAACAATAATATTTACCGCCGGAAAGGTTGAACAGCTTCCAAAACTTCTGACTGATGTGATACTTACAGTCCTTGTTCTGGGCTCAGCAATATGAACGATACTCTCTTCATTTCTAAAATACATATATCAATGTTTTATTCCACTAGCATGATAAACATCCTTTGCGTTTATGAGCATCATGTTTTAGCCCTAACTTTTTGAGATACAATCTGAAAACTCCCAACAGAACATGGAAGTACTACAAAACATTCGTATTTTAAATATTAACGCGAGTTGTTCAAAATAGGCATTTTATGAAAAGAAGAATTCGTTGCACAGTAGCCACAGGTATACCAAGCACATGAAAAAAAGCTTCAGAACACTAAAAAAAATAAATTTCAGATTCTGCACAATGTTTTGACAAGTCATTTAGCTAAAAAGCAAAAGCAGATGAGGATGAGTGTGAGCTTGGTATATGCATCCAGGTACATGGTGGGCTGGCAAACTCAGACTTAGAATTTCATGTACAAGGGGACAGCCTACAGGTAAGCAGCAACTTCTAAGTATGTCAGGAAAGGAATTAAAAACACACAGTACAGTACATTTGAATAATACATTCCAAGCAGCTTGGTCGTGCTAACTTCATCTGAGTGAGCAGCACAATAATTTGGTTTTGAGACAGAGCATTCACACTACGAACTTATTCACAAGTTATTTAGAAGCAGTATTTCAAGATCAAGAACTCTTTCACTACCATTATTAACTGAAATAAAGAAAAAGGGGAAAAAAATTCCACCATAGAAAATAAGTTGGTCTATGAATTAAATCCAAGACATGTTCTCCCACTTATACTACTACACAGCTGGACAACTGATCTGTCACAAATTACATATGAAGCATTATGTATGTAGTACCAATCAACAGGTTACCTATAACAATATTATTAATACTATTATATTACCTGTAATGCCTGAATTTCTCATTTAAAGTTGACAAGTCAATCAGATCAGGGCATTTGTCTTCATTCTTATCATTACAGCACCCTCCTTGACCTGCCCGATTTTTGACTTCAGCAGCATTTTCAGTTACGCTTTTGCCCTTAAAAAAAGCAACTGCAGAACTCTCTGCATCTTCACTGGACTTCCACAGCATAGCTTGCTCTTCAACTTTTTCTAAGGCTGAACTCAACTTTGACATATTCAACCTTTGTGTATTTTCACTACTTCCAGTTGTATCAGCCTCTTCATTGCTACACATAAAGTTGCTGGAGGTTCTGCTTTCAGAGAAATCACCCACTTCATAAATGAAGCCTGCATTGTTTTCTTTATCTTTGCTGAAGAAGTTGAGCTTATTCTCAGCATCTTCTACAAATTCTGATACCTCTGTTGTATTATCATCCTCATCAGAACCTGGTGGGTAAAGCAGTTCACCATCTTCCAGGATTTCTTTTGTACAGCCGCTGGCAGCAATCTCTCTATCAAGAGAACACTGTCTCCTGTGAAAGAAGTATGTTTTCTTTTAATATGCTAAATCACCAAGCTACCAATATGCCACATCTTGGATTAAAAATACTAACCAAGCTAGACTATAATTATCCATACCATTAACAAAGAGGATATATTCTGCTGAAACACAGAGAACACCACATTATAGCGCTGAGCTTCAGGTCAAGTAAAGACCTAAAAGAAGCAAACTTTTACAGAAGATGATTCCACCTCCATAACCAGCATTTATTTGTTTGTTTGTTTATTTACAGGAAATTATTTTATTTTAGCAGGAAAACAATTTAGCTTTAAGTTCAATTTATGTTTAAGTGAACAGAAGAATAAACAGTACACTGACACACAGAGACTGATTCAGGTGTGGTACCCCTCTGGAAAATCGTTCAGAATGAAAGAAAACCCTTTTCATTGCAACAGTTTCAGTCTTAAAATACGTGGAAAATTACTTTACTTTTTGAAAGGGACAAAAGACATTAGGATGAAAATTTTCAATGTGTTTGAAGATGCAATCCCCATATTTACTGGCATTTTAAAATAAATCTAAAATTGAAGCCCTAATTAATCCTCAGTATACTAGAACTGTCAAACAGGCTTTGAGAAGTGGGATTCTGCATCACTGTTAAGATTTACTAGTTATTTACCATTTGGTTCAAACTTTCAGCTTGATCTCTCTTCCTTAGCTGCAGGAGGAAAGGCAAAGGAGGCAGCCGTGGATTTTAAAGCACACTTCAGCTTTTCGCAACCACTTACAGTAACTTCAGTTGAAGAAAACACAATAGGAATGACAAAAACATAATTTAAAACTGCATAGTTGGGCCTATTTTCTTCATTTTTCCTACAAGTATCTCTCACAGGCACCGATTTTTCTCACAAAACCAACACAAATACCATAAATAGGAGAACTCAAATTCATCTGGCAGTTTTTACCTGATGTCTTTGAATGCTGGGAAGAGCTCACTCTCATAGTTGAAGCGTTTCTTAAAGAACTCCTTAATACAGTTAACATCCCTGTCAAAATACCTGTAAAAAATACGGAATTGTACAGACACAAAATAAAGGTAATGAAGTCTACTGCAATGACAAACCTTACCCTACATTTCTTGTCTTTTACTGACTTCATTTGAGAATTAGTGATCCCCAGACAAAAGGCTATGGACACAACTGCATGCAGTTTACTTCTAAGCATTTCTTAACTGCAAAATGTCATTCTCTCTGAGAAGCAATTAATTACATATTTATCCTAAAGAGACATTTGTACTCAATAAATCAAACTGTGTTTGGAACGTTATTTGTGCTGCATAGAATCATAGAATTGTTTAGACTGGAAAAGCATGACAACAACGGTAGAAAAAGAATCAGAAACAGGCTTATGTAAAAAAGTCATGGTTGACTATTTGCTGTCATCAGCATTTGCCAGATTTACTTTGAAAACATCTTTAAATTTGAACTTACCATTCAGCATTTGCATGTGATGTTGAGATCATCTGAGGGAAATCAATCATAGTGATATGGTCATCATTATCTAATATAAGATTAAATTCATTGAAATCACCATGAATCAAACCATGACTGGCAAGTTTTACAATTAGATCCATTAATTCACTGTAGACAGAGGCAGGATCTTCCATTTGGTGCACCTGGCACCTGGAAAGTTAAACAAAATAAAATAAATATTCTGAACTTTGAAAGACTTAATTTAAAAATATAGACAAAGTATATGACAGAATGCCAGGGTAATTCAAGTTAAAAGTGCCCTCAGGTCTCCAGTCCAATACCCTCCTCAAACCTCAGTCAACTCTGAGATCAAACCAGATTGCTCAAGGCTTTGTCTAGTTGAGGCTTGAAAAATTCCAGAGATGGGGAAGGACTGTGCAGCTGCCTCAAGCACCCTGTGCTACTGCCTCACTGTCTTCAACGGGAGAAAATGTCTCCTGCTAAATCTCATTTCAAATTGTGCTCATTGTCTCCCATCAGGCACCACTGTCATGATGCATTATTTAAATAATGGAGCCGTAAATTTTCCTGTCTCTCCTATTTATAAGTAATCTTATGGTGCCAGTAGGAACCAGGTCTTCCTGTATTCAAATTCAAATGCCCCATGACATTTTCTTTTACAAAACCCTATTTTCTAGACTTAGTTAGGGGAAAAGAAAAAAAACAAAAGAAAAAATCTTAAATCATTCCTGAACACATACCTGAGAAAGCACAGTACCTTAACCAGCAAAATACAAATCATCTGGTCTTTATAAGATGTAAAAGTAAAAAGTAGAAAGTAAAAAGGCAGTTTACCGTATTGTACCATACACTGTCAAGAACTGGTCAGCATCTAAGAGTTATCATGCGGAATATTTTGGTCCAAGTGCAGCACTACAGTATTATGAGAATGGATCATTTGTACAATATAAAGAACAAACAATGGAAGTCCAGAAGCTCTTTAACAGGCTCATGTTGAACACTTTCCTATTCATAGCAAAATTAATTGGTGACACTGCTCATAGCCACAGGTCTGTATCATAAAATGTCCCACTTGCTCTTTGAATTTGGAAGTCATGTTAACTGGTATCTTTTGAGATAGGAATCTCCGGTCCCAGGGACCAGGGGTAAGGGTTGGAGCAAGGAAAATGCACCCTTGGGAGAAGAGCATCAATTCAGGGAACACTCAAGAAAACTGGACATACACAAGTCCATGAACCCTGATGGGATGTATCCTTGAGTGCTGGATGTGATGATGCTTGAGTGATGGAACTATTTAACAAATGAAAGTGGGGAGACAGAGTATAATGAAGTCTCTTCTGTGTTACTCTTCAACTGTTATGCTTTGGGGTTAATTCCTTTTTGATTAAACTGCCCACTTAAGATCTTAATTACTATACAAGAACACGGGCTGGTTTGTTCTAGGACTAGACACTTTAAATCTCTGCATACGGACCTACAGTTATTCTACATTATATCGAGTATATAGACCTTTTGCATTCTGCTTTGCAAACAAAACCAACCATACCTTCACATACAAACTTCAATGATATTTAATGTTTCTAGATGTTGAACAACTCAAGCAAAGTAATCTTCCTTGAAGAAGCAAAACCAGATTATACGTGGTATTCTACATAAACAGAGCAGAAGTTCTTAAACAGTGAGTTATAATCTTACCTGAACTACCAGAGCAAGGATGACTAACTGGAGTGCAGAACGGGAAGGATATTATATTAAATATTGTATATATCCAATAACATACAGAATATGCAATTTCTGTATAGAAAACAGTTGCAGTACTAACTTGTGTCACACCACTCTTTTGATGCATTCCTTACTTAAAAAATTAGTCAATTTCACCAGTTTCTTTGGACTAAGAAAAAACCCAATTTATCTGAGTAAAGAGATAAGAGAAGCAAGGCAATAACTAAGTAGAATGCTAGTGAGTGTGGGCCAGAGAGCATTATTCAGCATGGTGCAGTCTGAATTCACTCACGAGACAAGGAAAAACCTTAACCCTGTCACCTTATTGAACCTAACATTGTTTAGGGTTTCTATAACAAAGAATTCAAGCGTCAGTACTTACAAAGGATAGCCATCAATAAGTTCCATAACAACTGCATGCCTGTTGTAGTCTACAGGTTTTGGAACAGGAAATTGTCTGTCATGCAAAGCCTGGAAAGAGACAACACTTTGAAAAATTAAAATTAAACAGTTAAGAAAACATTACATATATTGACAAACTCCTGTCTAAGATAAGCAATAAATATTACTGTGGAAGCAGCATACATTACTTCAATGCTAACTGGAAACATCAAATCACATGCTTAAGAAGGAAGACTGCATAACAGCCATTTGAACTTTCACCACAAAGACAAATAAAACTTGTAAGGTTAGACACTAAGCGCACTGCTATGTTGTCTACAGTTTAATTATTGTGCATCTGGAAGAAAAAGACAACAGAATGGAAAAATGACAGAATCATAAATGGTCTGTTAGCGCATGTAATCAACAGCAGATAACTGGGAATAGGTTGTCAGGCATTAGAAAACAATCCGTGCTAAATTGGTACCAATACAGTTCTACCCGACCAGTCAATCTATACTCAGGTGCTCTAAGACAAAAGTTCATTCTTAAATAACAACCAGCATTTATGTAGGTCATAATATTTTGAAGGTCTCCTGTTTGCCTTTTCTAACACAAATTTAGTCATTCACCTGATTCACTCAACTCCTTTATGGGTTCATTCTCTTTTTACCAGTGAATTTTTCTAAGAGTTCTAAGATAAAACAACATAAAGACAGTTTTTGTTACTTAGTATTACCCTATTATCACTTTTCAGCAAACAATTAATATTCCCCCAACTCTCTTTTCAGGAAGACTGACCACCACAATTATATTCCTACAAGTCCTGACCACATAATGCTTTACGAGTTGGACCAACTGGACCAATAAAGAGGTTCTAAATGATGATAATAGGTCCTTCTCTCTCTGTGGAGACCACCAGTAGAACCTATAAAGCTTTTTTAAGAGAAACAAGAAAATACTGTATATAGTACTATTGAATAGCACCAAAGGAGAAGGGAAAAAGTTTTTTATAAATAATTAGTTTTCCACTCTCAATTTTCAATCACTATATAACATCTGCATTTTTTTAAAGCAGGACAAAAAATCTGGAATACTGGGAGTAGCAATATATACTTGGAAATGAAATCTTTTCCCACAGTATAGAACAAAGTGTGCCTTTTTCAATCAGCACACCAGTCTGGACCACAAGATTTCCCTCAACAGCACAGCAACAATTGAAAATATGGTAAATTAAAAAATAAAGAAGTGAATTAAAAAAAAAAGACAGTTGAACAAAAAAATAATAGTTCTGAGAAGTAACTGTAACCTTCCTTACTTTTTAATGTGTTTTTGCAAGCTTATGCAATAAGTTTTAAAGAAAAAACAGCAAAACTGGTGATACGTAAATTATCTATCCACAAATAACAATGTTAATTTGAAATTCCCTCAGGACATTTGCTTCTGTTCCACATGACTTCCATAACAAAGCTTCGTATTGCCACTGGAAAGCACACAAAACAAGTCCATTGGGAAAAAAACCAAACAAACTGCAAATCCTATCAGTACTGCAAATATGAACTGCTCAAGACAGTCTGAGAACTTATCTTCCAGTCTATTACACCATTGCTGATACTGTGTGAATGGCCACCTACCTTCATATAGGCAAACTCCTTCATTGCTGCTAGCCGGGATAAATACAGCCATGACATTTTGTGTCTGTGCTTGTGGTAGTCGCGTTTATTTTTCAGACTGCGAAAGGAAGTTCTTCCAAGCCTATGTAATTTCAATGCAAACCGTTGCTCCTCTTCATTTGCAACAATATAAATATCTAGAAGACACATAATGGCATAGATCTAAGAAATAAATGGTATCTAACAAGCTAGTACCTGATGAAAAAGTGCAGAGATAAGTTTGTTACTTCACTTCTCACAAGCACTGCTTCTGGCATGGCAAGTTCTACTACAGTGAGTAAAGACAGCTAAATTTATGTATTGTGTATTACAGATCTGAAGACGAAAAAGTTAGTTAAAGAGATCATGGCACCCCATTAGAAGAAATGTTGATGCGATCTGAAATGTCTTTGAGAGTAGGAGATCTTAAGTTTCCTATAGTCAGGTTAACATCCCCAGGCTACCTGCACAGCAAAGAACAAATATAAGCTACCCTTGAGAGAAATCTGGGGCAGATTCTGGTGTTCTTCATCACACTCCGGAAGAGCCACATTCTTTCTACTGAGTGGACAGACAACTCCAGGGACCAGCCTCTTCGTTTAAACAGTGTTAACAAATAGGTTATGTTTCATTTCTACTATTTGCCCCCAATAATCCCCTTATTCTTCAATTACACTAGCTACCTGCTGTGTCAACTCACAATCTACATAAACAGAAGAGGAACCAAGATAGTACTCCAATAGTTTTGTGCCTATTTTACTTTACTATCTTGTTTTTAGTGGGATGAAAAAGCTTAAATTATCTTTTTGCTAAAGTGGTTCAAAACTCTTCACAAAGCATGAGACAAACAGCCTCTGCCTGCAAAGTACCTTTTTAAGCAATGAATCAGGAATCAGACAAAATGGTCAAAGCAGAATGACACTCTTGTAAAGAAATATTCAAATGCAGCCAGAAACCTCACATAGCATTTCAACAAGCGACCCATCAGTCTTGGTGTTTGACAGATTGACTGATATGACTATCCAGAGGAAAAATTATCTAGTTTCTAGCAAAACATGTGCAACATTACAGCTGTGTTTGCTTAAAAAAAAATTATTAAAATTGTTTTTTTTAATTACCTGATTCTTTGCCAACACCCATCTGGTTTCCAACAGAGTATATGACTTGTTGCGAAGACAAAGTTTTCAAAGCAAGGTAATCATATCCTGCATTAGTTAACCGATAACCCTGGACAGCTAGGTAAGAATAAAATACAAAACATTTCATGCCTCATTATGTACACATTACATTTAAAATAAATCTCAATTTTGTCTTGTTTCTTGTTTTGGCTTACAGTACACAATACCTGCTGGCTAGTATCAGCCCAACTTGACAGAAGGATAACAATGTTTAAATTCCTGCAAGTTTTATGAAAATTGACAACTGGACCAAAGATCAGTTACCCCCTCTTAAATAGGGGCAATGGCAGTACTTCAAATAGCCTGGAAAAACCCAAGGAGCATTTTGAAAGATACACACACAGGAGCCACAGCAGGGATGTGGGATTGTTGCAATGATCTAGAGCAACCCTTAATACTCTGAAGAACTGAGAGAAAAAGGATAGGAATTTCCTGAAGACTCCTACAGTATGCTTGCAAAGCCAGATGCAACTAAAAGGCTGAAGGAAACAGGCAAAGGCCTACACAGCTAGTACTTGTCACATAACAGGGAATACAAACTACTTTCGTAGCTGTTTCTGAGGGAGTGAAATGTACAAGGCTTTTGTAGTCTGCTCCAGTTTACGTACTGTAAGACTGTAACTCATTTGGGTTGATTCCTGTATGCATTTGAATATTGCCCTAACTGATGATTCTTTTATTTTTCATGTCATCGCTGAGCAAAAAAGAAAGTTAACTGTTCCTCTGTTCTGCTGCCATCTTTATAGGCTCAAGCAGCTCAGCAGACACCTACAACATCTGGTGCTGCACAAATCCATATTCCCAGGGTAGGTCCAAGAGAAGGTAAGGCCAGTAAGTGCTCTGGGTGCTCATACGTGCCAAACTGTGGTACTTCTGCAAGTATCACTGTGAAGCATTGGGGGCAGAACGAGAGGGAGTCCAACACAAAATTCAAACTCACTTTTAGTTCGTTCATAAGCTAGAAGTTTGTGCTTCACCAACTCTCTCAAAATTTTATTACAGCCACCATGTTTAAGGCTGGCAATGGAAGCAATTAAGCTAGCAGGAACTATTTCATGGTTCTTCATGCCCATTTCCACCTAAAGGAATAAATAAAAATAGATTTGTTAGCCCCTGTGTTCAACAATGAAATAACATCAGATTCCACTTGAGATTAAATAACTTTTCACAGATGGCATTTTTTTTTAATGACTTAACCCAACCTTTTAAGATAGTTCACGGCTCCTTGATATCCTCTGTATAATTCTGCCTTGAAACTTCCACATCTACTGGCCAGAAGATGAATGGCGGATTAGATTTCAATCTCAGGATTGGATGAAGGAGCTGTTCTACCTTTCTGAAATCAAACTCTTTCTCATATTTACACAGCTAAGGCTCAGTTTGTCTTTCCACTAGTACTCCTACTGTCATATGGAGCTATGGGTGGCTGAGAGCAGGGAGATGTGGGGCGGATGCATGTTGAGCCAC
>NW_010532173.1:365-884 GCF_000687285.1 Phaethon lepturus | reverse complement strand
TGGGGGGCATTGACCCATTTTGGGGGGCATTAACCCATTTTGGAGCACACTTAATCCGTTGTTGGGGACATTTAATCCATTTTTGGGGGATATTAGCCCGTTTTGGGGGCCATTAGTTCATTTTGGGGGACATTAGCCTGTTTTTGTGGACACTTAATGCGTTTTGGGGGACGTTAATCCGCTTTTGGAGAGACGTATCCCATTCGGGGGGAGCACTAACCCACTTTTGGGAATACTTAACTCATTTTTGGGAAGCCAACCTATTTTTGGGGACGCTCAGTCCACTTTTGGGAGACGTTAACCCATTTTTGGCGACATTAAACCGTTTTGGGGGACACTTAACTCATTTGGGGGAAGGCACGTGCCTGGGGGTACCCCTTCCCGGTAGCAATTTTGGGGACTTTAGGGGTAGTGAGGGGTTTGGGGTCCTTGGTTTTGGGGTGCTGGCAGATGGAGGGGACCCCAGAGGGGACGTTTAGGGGTGCTGAGGGTTTGGGGGTCCCCCGTTTTCAGGGTGCA
>NW_010532173.1:0-302 GCF_000687285.1 Phaethon lepturus | reverse complement strand
TTGGATGCACTGAGGGTTTTGGGGTGCCTGCTTTTGAGGTGCAGGTTGATGGAGGACAGCCTTGCTGGGGCATTTCAGGCTGCTGAAGGTTTTGGGGTGCCCGTTTTTGGGGTGTAGGTGCACTTTGGGCGCTGGCTGATCGAGGGGAGCCCGGCCGTCGTGCTGCTGGACGTGGGGGCCACGGCTTGGAGCCTGGAGCGCTGGAAGGGAGAGCTGTGGGAGAGCTGCGCCATCGGCGTCCCCTGGTACGACCGGGAGGCCAACGACGCCGTCCTCTTCGGCTTCCTCGTCGCCTGGTTCCT
>NW_010532172.1:3576-5446 GCF_000687285.1 Phaethon lepturus | reverse complement strand
GCGCAAGGCGCTGCAGCGCTGGCGACTGCTGCAGATAACGCAGCTGCTAATTGTGCGGCGTCAGTCGTTCGGCAGTTCGGTTTGGTTAGCTAAAGGCAAACATCTGTGACTCTAATGCAGAAAGCCTCCCTATTACCTATGTCAACAATTTTATTTTTAAAACAGTACGCGAAGTGAGAGGTGCATCCCTTATCTGGTGTACGGCGGCCGCATATGTAACACCATCATATAATTAACAGTCAAGATCATTTACATTGTCGCTTAGCTAATTTTCATAATGTTTTCTTTATTATCAGAGGAAGAAATTAACCCAAGAATTTATTTACATACTAGTCTCAAACAGTAACAGCTTGCTAATTGCCTGTTAGGTGATTAATAAGCTTACAGCAGATGCTAATGAATCGAGGGCTCACTGTTTCAAAGGTGCTCTTGCAGCATGCTTGTGTTTTGGCAGCTTAATTAGTGCAATAATTATGTACTTGTTGCTCCTTCTTTCAAGCAAATACTGTCAAATGCTTAAAAGATTAAAGAGAATTATATCGCTGAGAACTAGCTGTGCTTAAGTATTCTGCTTTTGCTAACTTCCCTGTTGTTTCCAAAATGGGAACGGATAAATGCAATTATGGCGCAGATGAGCGCGGCACGTTTTTAACGGGTTTGCTGGTGGTGGAAGGCATGAGCAGAGCCCATCAGCTCCTCAACCCCAGCTCCGGCTTGCCCGCATGGGGGTGGTTTCGCAGAGAGTTTGATCGAGATGGGGACGGAAACACTCTGAAAATCTTACAGAATCACAGCATGGTTTGGGTTGGAAGGGACCTTCAAGACCATCTACATCCAAACCCTGCCATGGGCAAGGACACCTTCCACTAGACCAGGTTGCCTAAAGGCCCCATGCAACCTGACCTTGAACACTTCCAGGGATGGGGCAAGCCTCCTGAGCCAAGCCCGTGGAGGCTCCGTGACCCTTTCCCCTCGGCAGCTTTTCGAACTGCCTTCTGCGGCGAGGGACTGCAGGGAGAGTTTCCATGCCACGAGGGTGGATCCTGGGTAAAGGCCTTCGTCCCGTGCAGTGCAGGAGCTGGACTTGGTGGTACTGTTGGTCCTCGGTGATGCTAAAGCCACTGCAGGACCTGTAAGAGTCGGTGTTTGTGGGTGGGTTGCTGATCTTTCTCCAGGAAGAGGAGGTGAAGCACTATGGAGGAGAATGGTGTCCGTGCTGCACCGGCCATTATGAGCTTCCACCTTAAGGGCGAAGAAGTAGAGTTAAATCTTGCAGGACGAGGTGGAGAGATGTCCCCATTTACCAGCCCGGGTTAATTGCCCATCTCTGTCTGCCATCTCCATGCGTCCGGAGCTTGCAGACCTCCCTCACGAGCCCCTTGTCATCTCCTTTTCCAGGCTGGGAAGTCCTGCCCCATCCCGTTGGCTCTCTCAGCCACCCCCATGGATGTGCCGTCCCTCCCTGCACGCCGGTGCAAGCCAGGCCTGGCAGCTGCTGCGCACAGTTGTCACCTTCACCTGCACCTTCTCCAGTGCCCTTTGGTGCGGGGGGACCGGAGCAGGTGCAGAGTCCGAGGTGTGAGCACCCTCAGGTCCCACCGCGGCACCGAGGTGCTCACCCGTCCCTCTGCAGCACCGCGTGTGCCTCGCGGGGCAGAAGCCTCTGCACAGAAGCCCCCGCGATGGCCCGGGGAGGAGCTCCTGCCTCGGCAGCTCCTTCAAATCCACCGCTGCGTACGCAAGCCCGCGGGCGAAGCGCTGGGAGCACGTCGCAGCGGGCTGGCGGCCAGCAGCTGGGAAGATGCTGGGTCGGAGCCTCTGGCAAGCGTCCCGCCGCGCGCTGGGGACGACGTGGGGTCCCTGTCGCAAG
>NW_010532172.1:0-3496 GCF_000687285.1 Phaethon lepturus | reverse complement strand
CAGCAATCTCCGGTTTCCTTGGTGACAGCCGGGATCTCTCTGCTGCGCCAGAGCTTGGGCTTGACGGGCGGAGAGGAGCCCTTTTTTCCTGGGTATTGTATTGTATTATTTGGTGCCGGGCTTCAAAGGTCCTCGTTGTTCTGAGTCGGAGCGGCCGGCTGACGGCAGAGCCCCACCAGCCCCGTCCACCGTCCTCGGGATGAAGGCATCGCTCGCAGCAGCGGGCTCCTTGCCCCAGCTCCTTTCGCAGTAGCTGTTGCCATCTTGTTTAATTCCAGCATTATCTGATTGTCACGGTGTGTTTCTCTCTATTAGGCAGTAAGCCAATTTGTTACTTAACCTGTAATTGCACTTTAATACAAGCTATCTCAAAAACGTGTTTTCGGAGGGAGTTTTATAAACACATGATATGCTCCTAACATCAAACCACTGTGTTCTTTGGGAGGAGGCTCTTAGGAGGATTTGGCACCAGTTCTGTTAGTTTTAGTCGCTGATCCTTTATCACGAGCTGACACGCTGTACGTCGTTAAAGGGCACAGCCCTTAGGAGTTCATCGTTTTTAAAAATGACTTCTTCCCAGGAATTTACTAGGAATGCCATTTGTTGCTGATTTGATGACTTGAACCCTGGGAAACCCACGAATCTTCTGACTTCAGCTGAAACCACGTTATTGTGGGAAATGCGGTGCTTTTTGGTTTGTGAAATGCAAACAGGAAGACCTCACCTAGAATAATAGCAAGATTAACGTTCAGCAGCGTTAATACAGCTGCCAATGGCTGCTGGCAGATTCACTTTTTAATAACTCCAATTTTACAAATGAAATGCTGATAACATGTTTTACTATCGCCCCGTGTTAGCTCCCTGCTGCAGTTGTAGGGGAGGGAAGGTATTCAATCTCCATCTCAACTCATTAATTTTAAAAAGTTGGCCAGTATTTGCAAAGTGTTAAGCATATAAAAATTAATGTTGACAAATCTTTGAGGAATAGAATGAAACAAAAGAAATCAATTAAGGAAACAGCCCGTGGTTATATTTTATAATCTAAATTGTGCTCAGCCTTGCAATAGAAGTTACCAGCAAACCCTGGTGTCGAATGGAAATCTTAGGAGAAGTTGGGGCTCCAGATGGAATTCAGTATTTGCTGAAACCACATAAAATTGTGGTGAGTGTCGGTGTGTGTCCTCCAGGTCTGGTCACCAGCTCGAGTGCGGGCAAGTTCCCGAGGGGGAGTGGGGCCCTGGCAAGGAATGGGGAAAGCCTTAACGCACATAGTGGGCTTTGGGTGAAGTGTCCCACAAGATACCTTGATGCAAACCCGGGGGTGCGCTGCATTCCTGGTGCCCGCAGCCCCGCCGTTCACGCAGTGTCACGATTTGCCCTGCGTCCCGATGTTTTTGCGGCTGACGGGGGTGTCCAAGAGCCATCTGTATCTGTATTGACCTGTCGAGCTGCCATTTGCCATTTGGGGCAATATCATGGCTTCAGGTCCCTCTCCAGGTGAAGAAGGTAAGCCCAGCTCCCCTTGCCCTGCTCTCCAGGCTCCAGGCCATGCTCTGCAGAGGTTCAAGGCCACCCAGGTCACTCCTCCCTGTGTTTCCAGGGCTGTTTGCACCCTCCCCCCCGCAGCTCTGGCTCGAAACATCCCTATTCCCTTGGGTCTGCCTTTGCCAGAAGTAGAGGAAGTTTGGACATTTCTGCTGGCCACCCTCCCCTTGGAGGCTTTTGAGGCGTTAACCAACCCTCTTCATGTTCACACATCTGGGCTGGTTTTGACCCCGAAGCATCAAAGACCACAGAGCTGGCTGAACGATGCGTGTCGCAAAGCGGGGAGCGTGTGGACGGAGGGCTCAGCGCTGAGGACCACGACCACTTGCGTCTCCATCCTTGATCCACCCTGAGCCCAGCATGAGCAGGGCAGGACCTCAGCACGTGCCGCCTCCGTTTTCCTTTGCCATCCCTGTCCCGAGGCAGTGCCCGGGGCTCTGGGAGCAGGGGACGGAGAGAGGACGGCGAGCACCAGCTCATCCCCCGCCGTGCCCCATCGCCATGGCTTCCCTGCCGAGGTCCTCGTTTGACCAGGGGACAGTGCTCCTCTGGTATCAATGAGTCACTTCTGCTCAGGACAGCAGTACAAATTAATTTGGATGTCTGTGTGATCCTATCAGTGTTATCTCGGGCCTTGTATTTTAAGGCTTCAGAGCAAATAAGTGTTTTCTCCGGATGACATACGAACCTAGAGGAGAGGGGTATGTTGTCTTGGCTGGCTCTGGCACACTAGTAGAAACCCTGTAGGGTTCTCACCACCAGTTGTCTAACTGGACTAATGTTTTATTACACGCAGGAAGGCGATGCAGCAAGCACTCCAAACCAGCATCCCGCGGGGGGGATCCCGCTTGCCCTTTCCCAAGCACGCGCCCGCCCCAGGCAGCGTTCCCAGCTGGCCGAGCTGCCCGTGACCTTGTGCAAGTGCACAGCTCCAGCAAGGTGATGTGCTCGCCTCACGGCCACCTCTTCTCCTTGGCATTTTCTCCTCCTTTTCCAAAGAAAATTACTGTGTTGACCATTTTCTCCCACATATTTTATTTCTATGAGGATTTAGAAAGACCCATAAGAATTTCAGAAGTCTGTATAGAAAATACAGCTGCGGAAGGAAGATCTCCATCGCGCGGAAGGGTAAAGGAAAGATCCATCAAAGGATTATCTCTAGCGTTTACGTAATTTTATTGCTTTAAGTGACTTTATTACCTTCATTTTACTTTCTGTTGCATTCCAGCACTTATTTAATAAACCCCTCTCTGGTTTTAAATAGCAGTTTAGTTTTTATGGTAATGCTAAACTTAATCAGATGCTCAAATTAGCTTGAAATTAATTATATTGACAGCAATAACCCTTAGTTCCCTCTTCACGTCCTGTGTACGGATCTCCTTCAAGACTGTATTAAATGCCATTTAGACACAGAAATTAGTTGCAGTCCAGTTCCCTGCCAACGAGGGCCCGTCCTGCAGGCAGCGCTGGTGGCTGCCATGACCGTCCCCGGTGCCCTGAACAGGGAGAAACACAGAATCACAGCAGGGTTTGGGTGGGAAGGGCCCTTCCAAGGCCATCTAGTCAACCCCCTGCAGCGAGCAGGGACGTCCCCAACCAGAGCAGGGTGCTCAGAGCCCCGTCCAGCCTGGCCTGGGGGGTGTCCAGGGACGGGGCATCCCCCACCTCTCTGGGCAACCTGTGAGAGGCGACAGACCAGAAATTTGCAACATGAACAACATCGATTTGGGGGCTGGTGCTTTTTTTTCTTAAACCGACAAAATCTGAGCTTTCCCTAGCATCCCCTCTCGGGGTTTTTGGGCAACCCGAAGGCACCGCCTTGCCTTGCGGAAAACAAAGCACGGAGCAGTAGCACCGGGAGCTGCAGCTTCTCCTCAGGAAGGACCGACCAGTGAGGTCTGGCAGGGCCAGGGCGGGGGGTGAGCGTGCTGTGACAACCCAGCATCACCCT
>NW_010532171.1:0-517 GCF_000687285.1 Phaethon lepturus | reverse complement strand
AGGCCCCATAGACTTGTGGGTCTCCAGGTGGCTTAACAGGCCCTTAACTGTTGCCTGCTGGATTATGAGGAGTTTATTGTGCTCTCCATCCCTGTCTTCCAGCTCAGGGAGCTGAATACCCTGCAGATACCAGGAAGACTGAGGCAAAGAAGGCATTAAGTACCTCAGCCTTGTCCTCGACCTTGGAGACAATGTTCCCCACCATATCCAGTAAGAGATGGAGATTCTCCTTGCCTCTCTTTTTGTTGTTAATATATTTGTAGAAGCACTTTTTGTTATCCTTTACGAGTGTGGCCAGATTGAGCTCTAGCTCACCAAAATATAGATACAAGAGTATCTAGACATACTTCTGTATGTATCACAGAGCGTGATAAATTCGCTTATATGGGCTATGATGCTACTGCCGTTAGACTTCTCCCATTACCAGAGCTACTCTGCTTAAGATGTACACCATGGCCATCAACTGAAGAGGTTCAGGAGATTAAGTCACAGAATCACAGAAACAGTAGGTTGGAAA
>NW_010532170.1:354-3136 GCF_000687285.1 Phaethon lepturus | reverse complement strand
TCCTGCCCACGCTGAGCCGACCGAGTTACGGCGTTATTTGCGACCCCGCGGAGTGCGACTGCTCTGTGTCTCCAGCTGCCCGTGCAGAACGGGCGGCCGCTGAGCCTCCCGCCTTCCCCCGACTGTGCTGGGGGTGCTAGCTGGGTGAGCCGGGCAATGCCAGGTGACGTGGTTTCCAGTTTCTGCCTTTGTTCGCCTTTATTTTTATTGCCGCTAAAGCCGTTCGCCTGGAAACGTAGGGTTCGCTACATGGCGGAAGCCTATGGGAATGGGCTTTCTCGTGCCCTCGGTACGTGCGCTTTGCACCCGCTTACTATTTTTCCACGATGGAGTGGGCTCTTCTTAAGTATAACTCGCTTCCCGCACTGTGCTGTTTTCAGTGCCTCTCCTCATATGGCAGCAGAGAGGAATCTGGTCCCTAGGCAGTGAATTAGGAGGTGGTAGCTGCTCATTTTTCATCTCTGTGATAAAAAATCTAATGCAATCATCAAAAAATAAAGCTGCGTTTTTCATGTCTTCGCCGTTAGGAACGTCTCTTGCTACTGCTCTCTTTTCCCTCCTACCCCCAAATTATTGAGGTCTCAGCAGTGTTTAAAATCTCATGGAAATTTACTTTTGGATGCCAGCAAAAGGGTGGGAGTTTGAGTAATCTCCAGGGCCGTAACATTCCAGAAGCGTTGTGTTCCCTTAATAAAAACATTTTTTATTTAGAAACATAAATGTTATTTTTTCCAAAGGCATCATCCTGAACGGGGCTATTCTTTCTTGTCCTTTAGCTGAAGATATTACAACTCTTGGGAGACGTTCTCCTGGTTTAGCAGCCATAACCTTACATTTATTGCCTGTGTGGCCACAGCAGCCCCCTCAGATAATTTTGTTTAGGACTGTGAAATTTGCCTTCAGAACTGAAATTGAATCCATTCTCTGCTTTCAGCAGCGTGATGGGGTTCTGCATGTCTCTCTTTCCCAAGGATGTTTGCAGTTATTGATGCTGAGTGTGGCTATTTATCACAGACAATACAGAACAAAGAAGAATTTATTAATAAGTCTCCTGTTCCCATATGCTTTCCTGAGGAACCTGAAGCATGCTATTTTCTCCTTGCCCCATTTATATCTACATGGCTTTGCTCCTGTCCAGTCAGATTAAATGCTTGCTGAGGAAAAGGGGTTGCTCTGCCGCGTACGGACGAGCTAGATTCAGTGCGTCGGGAAGGCTACGTGGGTTATTGGCCAGCAACAAATAGGGGAAATAGCATGGAGTCCCATGGGACTGACAACGAGATGCGACCCAGCGGCGTGGGCCTGCGTGCTGTCTCAGTGGCCCGAAGCAGCACGGGGGCTCTCGGGGGTTGGTCTGCTTGGTTTTTGGCACGGGTTAGTTTGCATCGAATGAGGAGGTTATCCACAGGCAGGAGGAGTCTGCTCTGCGTCCTGCCGGGTGGCAGGAGCGATCTGGGGGGCACGCACGCAGCACGTACTGAATATCTTTGGCCCTGCCCTTGCCTTGCTCACAGTAAGATCCTGCAATGCCCGTGGTGGGAGCCTGGGAACCGTGTTTGCCCATCCCTCACCTTCCTCTTGGCCTCCCTGGGAGGTGGGCTCAGCGGCCACGCAGGCATGAGGGGGAGAGGATGTTTTGGGGAAGCCCCTGCCTGAATTATCAGCCAGAGTCACTGACGTGGGGTTACTGATCCCTGCTGCTCGTGAGAAAGGGAAGGTGCCTAGGGGGGTTCTGGTGGGTTTTTTTCCCCCTTGTGCCTACTTACACCCTAATGAAAGGTCAGTTGCTGTTTGCGTTCGACACATTTCGCCTTCCCTGGGCGGTTGCGTCGGCAGAGAGTTGTTTTCCTTTTGACCAAGCTGTGGCCACAGCGCTTGCCTCGGGATGGGAGTACCTGCTCCCGCATTGGGAAATCCAGCGGAAGCCGTCGCATCTGAGTCCATATCGTTGGCGGCATCAGCAGGAGAGAGGGAGAGAGCCCCTCTTCTGCTGTTCCCGCTCTCCAGCCCCCCAAGATGAGCGTTAGGCATTTATAGGTTTTTCTCCATGGATACATACGCGGGCACGTTGGTAAAAATATACGTGCGCACAAGCATATTTATCTGTAGCACAGTGAAACCAGCGCGGGCTGCGAGCTGATTCCCTCGGGTGAAACGCCATCCTTCCCTCCGAGCGCTTTGAAAGGGGAACCGTGCTGATAATTAGTGCAAATATTTTGAATACAGAACTCATCACGGGCCTTTGTCGCGGTGACAGGCAGTGACCTGAGACGCGCTTCTCCTTTCTTAATGTACCCGGAATATGTAATTAAGGGGTGACTAAAAGATTCTTTATCGTTCTTTGTTTTCTAATGCGGCAGGCTGTTATGAAATGCTGCCCCCTCCTTCCGTGGCTCACAGCTCCCCATGACAAACGCAGGGATTGATGTTTGCTTTGCTCTTCGGATCGCTCCGCGATGGTTCCTCTGCTTCCAACGTGTTCCTACCTGCCTTCCATTTGGCCCTCGCCTTTAAAACGCCGGAACTGCCGAGGAAAAGGCAGTCTGCGAGTAGGCAACTTGCCTGAGAGGGGCTGCAGGCGCGTTGCTGGAAGGGTTGCGGCGAGGGAAGGGCGCAGCGGTGCCGTCGCTCCGAAACCCTGGCAGCTTGAGTGGCGGGGCGCTGGCGCCAAAGGATGGGGGGAAGGTAGCTGAATGCGATTTCTGAAAATAAGCCTGAACCACAGGGCAGAGAAGGCAGGACGGTCGCGGCAGAGAGGCGTAAATACCTGCAGCCACACCTC
>NW_010532170.1:0-323 GCF_000687285.1 Phaethon lepturus | reverse complement strand
ACCCCCCGACCCACCCCCGCCTAGCCCCCCGCCCCCCGAGCCGTACGATGTTACAGATCTGGGCTGGCCCGACATTAGCGTATGCAGTCAGGCTCTGATACGCTGCGGTAAATGCAGCGTGACAGCACCTGAGCGAGTCTACGTGCAGAACAGATGTCTTCTAGCTGGGACTGGGGCTGTAGCGCGTCGTCATTTCATCAATTATACATCGCTTCCCTCGCCAGGAGCGGGCACTCAGAAGCGGGACCGTTAAAGGAGACATCGTAGGATTTGAGAGCAAAAGAGAAACTTGTATTTGGGCTTGTTTCTCGTCTGGGAGGTGG
>NW_010532169.1:0-2668 GCF_000687285.1 Phaethon lepturus | reverse complement strand
GGGTGCATTAAGAAGAGTGGGACCAGCAGGTTGAGAGAGGTTATCTTCCCTCTCTACTCTGCGCTGGTAAGGCCTCATCTGGAGTATTGTGTCCAGTTCTGGGCTCCCCAGTTCAAGAGAGACAGGGAACTTTTGGAGAGCCTCCAACAGAGGGCTACAAGGATGATTAAGGGCCGGGAACATCTCTCGTGTGAGGAAAGGCTGAGAGACCTGGGGCAGTTTAGTCTGGAGAAGAGAAGGCTGCCAGGGGACCTTATCAGTGTCTGAAGGGTGGCTGCCAGGAGGATGGAGCCAGTCTCTTTTCAGTAGTGCCCAGTGATAGGATATGGGGCAATGGGCATAAACTGCAGCAGAGGAAGTTCCACCTCAACATGAGGAAAAACTTCTTTACTGTGAGGGTGACGGAGCACTGGAACAGGCTGCCCAGAGAGGTTGTGGAGTCTCCTTCTCTGGAGACCTTCAAAACCCGACTGGACGCATTCCTGTGCAACCTGCCCTAGGTGATCCTGCCTTGGCAGGGGGGTTGGACCAGATGATCTTCAGAGATCCCTTCTACCCCCCCTACCATTTTGTGATTCTGTAAATCTTCAGCAATAAGTGAAGTTTCTGAAAGCCAAACATGAGTAGCAAAGATCCAAGAGAATTTCTGTACCTAACAAAGTGATTTAACATTACCTCACTCTCACAAATGACATTTTAGTTTTCACCAATGAAAGCATAAATAAAACCAGTCTGTTGCAGCAGACTGCAGTACATGACGATTATTTCAGTGTACTTTATGTGATTTCTTTCAGGAAATAAGGAATTAGTTACAGATCAAATAAGTATTTTATCTTACTAAATATAATTATCTGAACTACAGAAGTAGGTGCTGTGCCTCTATAGCTGCTTCAATTTGTTTAGTTATGGCACATTGTATAGAGGACAGGAGCAGCTGTGTGCATTGCTGTATTTTAATGGATTCCCAACTTGTACTGAGAACTCCAAAAAGGAAAAAAAAAAACCAAAACCAACCATATAAACACACCTACATGCCCAAAAAAACTTAAATGGAATGACAGTTACACAGCACAGCCACCTAGCAACCTCTCAGTTTTCTATGGGACTGAGTTACAAAATGTCTGGAAAAGCTGTAATGAACAAACTGGCCTGTACTCATCTCTTAGCTGCCATTTTTAAAAAGCTAACTTAATATTTATCACTCCTTACTTTTGGGAGTGATGACCTCAGATGCTTCAGTAGTTCTACAGACTAACCTCCCTTTTGCTGTGGCTTTGACCTATCCTACTGCAATACCGTTTTTAACCTAATACAGCAAAGTATTTTATTTCGGTAAGTATTTTTTATTCCTATAGCAACAAGCTATTGCTCTATTCTAAATGGATGAACATGATTCCCTTTCCCAATCATGTTTCTGAAGGGTTTCCAAATAAGTTGTACGTGTTCTTGTGATGCTACTTTTGTTCTAGTATATTACCTGCTCCTCCAAGGACACCGCATCTGTCATGTTGTGCAAGCATGCACATATTTTAGCACATACCCCTTAAAACCTATCTTGACCTTGGAATAAATAGTTATGTATACACAGAAGATACAAACGGAAGAGGAACCATTGGTGGAAAAAAGAGCAACCAGCCCACATACATAAACTACATTTTAATTAGACCAAAGGGGGGGGGCGGCTGGCCATGTCCCGGAAGCACATGCAAATGCAGTTAATTGTGTTCAAGCATTAAGAATGGGATTGTGGTGTGCTGTGTTTGGTTTAGCGCAGCTGGACATTCCCATCACTGAACCCTTACTGCAGCAACAACCAGGCAACAACTTAAAAGTTTTGCTGTGATTGCTACAATCATTGCACTATCTTGAAAGTGGGATTCACACAAATATCTAATAATCTCCTAGAAACACTAAACTCATCAATCCGTCACTGTCTGAATCTTCCTGAAAAACTCTCTCCTATGAGTAAAGGTTCTGTCATCTACACTTAAAAATTATAAATGGTAGCTCCTTACATGTGAGGCTTTTTAATACAATTTACATAGCATTAAGCCATATTCTCCAGTGTTTAATATTAGAAATAAAATTACCCAAAAAACCCTTAAAGCCAAGTTATCAATGCAGTTATCAGTGACTTTTCTGAGAAAGAAGCTATTTTTAGGGAAACCTGTTCTTAGGCCAATTGAGGCTCCTTTATTTATTTTCAACTCAACACTAAATTATTTTATCCTGTTGCAATAAAAAGGAGGGATGTTACCAGCTTTAAATTTACTGGCTTTCAATTCAGCTTATAGATCACATACCTGTCTTTGCCTTTTCTCTTACACTTTGTGTAGTTTCACAATTATACTTTACAGACTCTATATTGCTTTTTTCTGCTTGCTGTCATGACAAAAATCTCACACAAATGTCATGGGAAATCAATTCTACTGGAAGTAAAAACTTTATAAAAAGCATTTCCAGATGCATGAAGTACCTAAGTTTTGCTTACTTATCATTAGAAAAATAGAGAACAAACAAAATAACCGTTGAAAATGAATCTACAATTTTCAGTTTTAAAAGGGGAAAACCATGGAGACAAAGCAGTTTACATAGTATAAGAGAGAAGTGTACAAGCAGACACAAAACCAAAATACAAACCCTAGTGATTCATGTCTAACAAAGCTCA
>NW_010532168.1:0-1940 GCF_000687285.1 Phaethon lepturus | reverse complement strand
GGGGCACGTTTGGGCTCCGAGCCGCGAGGGGAACCGGCGCCCCGACGGAGGTGCGGGGGTCCCTATAGCACCCCTATAGAGCTGTGCAGCCCCGCCATATAGAGCTACGCAGCCCCACCGTATAGAGCTACGCGGCCCCGCCGTATATGTGTATGCAGCCCCACTGTATATAGGTATGCAGCCCCGCTATATATAGGCATACAGCCCCCCCGTACAGTGGTATACAGCCCCCCTATATGCAGACATACAGCCCCAATGTATAGCAGTATACAGACCCACTGTATAGCTGTATACGGCCCCACCAGGCGAGTCCGTATGGCCGGAGCTCTGCAGGGACGCGGCGATGCCGGCACCGGCACGCAGCGTGTCTATAGGGGAATGCAGCAGTATATACCGAACGGGACAAGCAGCCTGTATGTGCCCTGCATTATCACACGCCCTAAATACAGATGCCGGTATAGAAACAGCATCATTCTATAGAGGACGCACGCCTACATAAATATGTTTTTAAGGGGAGGATGAAGGTAAGTGCCCACAGCAGCTATACATCCCTCTATAGAGGGCACCGACTCTCCGTAGCGCTTCTGCCTGCGCTCTGAATAAACAGCATAAATAGAGGTATCGCTATAGGAGTCGTACCCTATAGCTATTTACAGAGGGATAACGTCCCACAGGCAGTATGGCTGCGTGAGCGCCGTGTCTATATGTATGTGCTGTATGCGCGCACCGAGGTGGGAGAGCACAGCCAGTACCGTGCGTCCCTGCACAGCCATAGTATTTATGTAATGGATCTATAGGTATTTCTGCAGAAACAACACCCGAGAGCGGGCAGTTCTGTGCGGGAAACATGTCCCCTATACAATTTGGCTATAGCTGGCTGCGGGGACAGAACAGCTGCTGTACATTGGGTCTGCGTGAGACGCGTCGGTATAGACAGCGTAAGTGTAGGTACGGATATAAACCCCCAATCCTATAGGGATGGCTACAGAGGGAATATCCCATCCCCTATATATGCGCGTGCAGGCTGTGACAGCGCCAGCATCGACGCAGAAGCCCCGGTCCCTACAGAAGACAGCAAAGGCAGCGTACGCACCATATAAGCGTCTCTATACTGCAGCTGCCGCGATGCGCCTACAGCTCGGCTGGAGCATCCTACCGCCGGTGCCGGCACGGCGGTGCCGCGTCCCTGCGGACCCTATAGAGCTGACAGGGATGGCAGGGACAGGACCATGTCTGTACGGACCGTGCATAGGGGATGGAGACTGTGGTAGGAGTGTGTCCGTATGGACTGTGCATAGGGGACGAGGCTATGGACTGTGCATAGGGGATGGTGATGGTGCTAGCGGTGAGTCCATACGTACCGTGTGTTGGGGAAGGTGACAGTGACAGCAGCATGTCCATACAGACCATACAGACCGTGCATAGGGGACAGGGATGGTGACAGCAGCGTGTCCATACGTACTGTGCATAGGGGACGGTGATAGCAGCGTGTCCATGCAGACCGTGCATAGGGGATGAGGATATGGAGTGTGCATAGGGGATGGGGATGGTGCTAGCAGCGTGTCCATACGTACCGTGCATAGGGGATGCAGACAGCAACAGCAGTGTGTCCGTACAGACTGTATGGACCGTGCATAGGGGATGGGGGGACCGTACAGACCATGCATAGGGGACAGGGATGGTGATAGCAGCATGTCCGTACAGACCATATGGACCATGAATAGGGTATGGGGGGACTATGCAGACAATGCATAGGGGATGGGGAGATGGTATGGACTGTATATATGGTATGGGGGGACCTTACGGACTGTGCATAGGGGATGGGGGGACCGTGCGGACCATGCATAGGTCCGCGGTAGCACCGTGTCTATATGGACCCTGCACACGGTACGGCAGGACCATATGGCCGCTGCATAGGGGATGGGGCGGGCGCCAGGAGT
>NW_010532167.1:1688-2572 GCF_000687285.1 Phaethon lepturus | reverse complement strand
GACGCTCGCACGCCTGGGGCCTGCGGAGGGGCACGGGGACGCTGGCAGCCCGGCGTGCCGGGGCACCGTCCCCATGGCTAACGCGGTCCCCGGACGTCACCTGGCTGCGGTGATGAATTCCGGGGGGTCATTCTCTGCTCGCCATCGAGCAGCGTTGCTGGCCCACATTGCTATGGTGTATTCAGTATTCCTGCTCACCCAGGGATCTTGGCTGATGTTTTTATTTTTAAGCTTACATTTGATGGATTTACTACTTCTCTAATGAGCATTACTGAGACAACAGGAGTTGCTATTCTATCACATAGCGATAGTTGCATGTTTTTCACATAACTGTACTTACAGTTTTGTAGTAGAGAGATGCTGACAATTAAATTTGCAGGTCAAGAATTTTTTTAAGCAATCCAAATTAATCTGGAACTGATCTCAAGTTGCTGATATGTCCTAAGTGTTATCTTCAAGTGGTAAGTACTAGGGTTAGCACATGGTCAGTGAGCTTCGTTTGCTAAGCCCATCTAATGAGACAATAAAGAGACGCACAAGACAAAAATAAGAGGGGGAAAGAGACAAAAAGAAAGAGAAAGAAATGAGGAATATAAGGGAAAAAATACCAAGCCCCAACAGGCATCATCCACCAAGTGATCCGAGAGAGATCCTTGAGTTTGCAGTACTGCTCAGTAACACCAAGGATAGGTCCAAATCTTCCACCCCAGGGAGTTACTCCAGTGAGTAACCCGCGGACCAAAAGGCGAGTAAATCCTCCCGTCCCCAACAGACACTTAAATGAGCCAAATCTGCAGGATCCGTAAGGAATGTCGAGCGCTTAGCACTCTCCCTCTCAGGACGACACGGCGATGCTGAGCTGCATCCCACCCTGCAGCAGCCCC
>NW_010532167.1:0-1652 GCF_000687285.1 Phaethon lepturus | reverse complement strand
TTGGCAGGGCGGGGGGAGCATCTTCCTCCCGGCCGAGGCAGCAGCATCGAAACACAGCCCTGTGCTGGGGGGTCCCGGGGGGCCGCCCGGGCCTCGGCAGCCGGGGAGGACCCCCCCCCGGGGTTACATGATGCTGCGACAGGTGACCACATGCTGAAGAGCAACCGCATGCTGAAGACACCCCAAAATAGAAGGAAAGAATAATGCCGAACGATCCACGCCGCTTGTGAGGACAGGAATTGTACGTTCTGCAAAGCAAACTGCGCGTTGTCGCAATGACAGACACGAGCGCTTTCAAAGACAGCCTTCAGGGGGGTATCTGCCATGAATTAAATAAAAACCAATCCAGCTAGAGATCTAGCACGGCATGTATCGCGGGGAGTCAGCTGAGCAGCTTAGACGTTCGAGTTATTCCAAACAAATTGTCTAATGCCATTCAGGAACAAAATACTGCGCACGCGATGCTGCTCGTGCTTCAAAAATGATGCAATCAGCCGCGAGAATGTTGAGGTTCCTCCTCTGCCAATCTGTTACACGCCCATGCAAACACGCGCGCGCACGCATCAGCACACCCGCACGCACGCGGCGCTTGGGCCGATACGTGCCTCTGGCAGGACCACGCTCGTGTTTGAACCCGAACGCCTGCTTAAGTGCTGGGGGCACAGGAGCCCACCCTGTTTGCAGGTCGTGTTAGAAAAACAGCAGCCCCGGCAAGGCGCTGGAGGTGGGCATCCTCCTGCCAGGCGTGCACCACACGAAATTACCTTTCAAAATTAAAATACTTTCAAAAATTGATTTGTTTGCTTTGATTTGTTTCACGGTTTTTGATCATCAAACTCTCCTAGTGCCAACATGTAACACGTTTCCCAAACCAAAAGTCCCCTTCTTCCCCTTCCTGGTTCATGTGTAATTGAAAACCTTTATTAACAACACTAATTAATGATCATGTCGTAGCGATCGGGGCAGGTAAAGCAGAAGCTTACCTGGAATAGCAGGACAGACTGGTGCTAACGAGAGTGTTAAACACCGCAATGGGGACGTAGCAGTGGTGGAAAGTGCTGTTGACCCATTCAGCTGGGAAAATGTACGCCGAGTACGCCAGCGCAGACCCTGGAAATAGAGGAGGTGCCCAGCAGCCGTCCTTAACGTGCTCTGTTCTTTCTTCTTCTGTTTACTACAAACACTAAACAGTGTCGCACGGCCAGGCCTCCGTCCCCGCGCTGCCCGGCACGAAACCCAGCCCCAAATTATTATTTGTGGAGGCGTCAGCGATGCTTCACGGTCCCTCCCGAGCGCCGGGCTGCAGGGAGGAGGAGGAGGGGAAACTACACACCAGCCGCCGCCGCTTCCGCCTTTCTGAGCGCCCGGGGCTCAGCCCCGTCCCTGATGCCTCCCTGTGCCCCGCTGCCCCGGGGAAGGGCTGGGGACCGGCACCCCCCGAAGCCCCCACAGTCCTTACCCAAGCTGTACATGCTGAGAGCCGCGTAATCGAAGAAGTAGCAGATGTGCCGGGCGCGGGTGGACATGGTGCTGAAGGTGTGGGCGCAGCTGGAGGCGAGGGGGTAGATGCAGCAGGTCAGCAGGTAGGCGAGGAGGGGCCAGGCATGGGGGTCCTCCCAGACCCCCGGCCCCCGCAGCCGCCCCACCAGGGT
>NW_010532166.1:2655-2998 GCF_000687285.1 Phaethon lepturus | reverse complement strand
CGGGGTCCGTGCCGGCGAAGGGCAGTGCTGCTTGCCGGGCTGTCGCCGCGCCCCGGCAGTAACGCTGGGCTAATGGAACGTGTTGTAGAGACTAATTAAAGTTGTGCTGGGCAAGGGGAGTTGTATGGGGTAAGCGGGAGTGTAAGGGCAGGCTACAGGTCCTCTCCCCACTCCAATAAATAGTTATTTTGCATTAAATAACATGTAGGGTAAACGACTTCCATGAGCCTCAGAGCAGAAACCGGAGCTGCTTCCCTACTCTCTCCCCAAACCTGCCCTGTGTACCAGATAGAAACGTGTGCTCTCAACAGGCTCCTCTTCCCCCAAACCAGACCTTACTGTC
>NW_010532166.1:348-2638 GCF_000687285.1 Phaethon lepturus | reverse complement strand
CGCTCTTCCATGGACAACAGGAAAAAAAGTTAAAACAGGAACGGTTTTTCTGTGGTGGTTTTTTTTGTTGTGGGTTTTGGGGTGGGTTTTTTTTGACAGAAGCGATACCCTTTGGCCTGGATCATGATGACTGGTCATGCCGAATGAGGAAGAGCTGCTTTCAATTTTAAATTATTGCCATGTAATGAGCAGGTTTCCATGTAGTTGTGTCCTGCAGATACAAAGGTACAAGGGGCAACAACCAGTTCCTGCCCCTTTTCCCATTCCAGGAGTAGTCTTAAAGAGCTTATTCTCTTAAAATGACGAGACTGAGTGAATAAAACACAATTCCTGTTTTAATATTGCAAGGTTCCGAAATATCACAGTTAACATTTAAATCTGGGCTAGAACAAGTGTTACTGCAAATGTTTTATCTTCCCATAGACTATATCAGCGCTGCACTCCTTGTTCATCACAGATCTGGTCCAGCTGAGATGCTAAGGTGGTGAAAATGTTGTAAGATCAGTATTGCCCCAAGAATGCGGGGCAAAATTCACTAGTAACATAAACTTAATTGTTTCAGATCATCTATATAAAGGAAAACCTCAGTCCGTGGTGGGAATTTAGAGTCTTACTGAAAGGAAAAGCTGAGCCCGACAGGGATAGCTGTTGCACGGTGTATTCAATAATTGCATTTATGAATAAACGATTAATTATTACCAATGAATCTCTTGCGTATTATTGACAAAGGCACAGAAGCTGCTTTTTGGCGCTGCTGACTTACCCATTGTCAAGTGTGAACTGAGCAATTGTAGTGGCTGCTCCCTTAAGAAATTGTCCAAGATTCAGCCTTATTTGTGTGCCCTGGCTTGCATCTATTAACAGTACAATCTTTTTGTTATGAAAATGCAAACATGAGTAGCCTGAGGGGTCTTGTAAATGCAAATATAAAGCTATAATTTCAGTTTCCCTTTAAGTACAAAAAAGGATTTTTTTTGTTTGTTTGCTGTTAAAACGGCAAGTGTCTTTTCAAAATTTTCTCGCTTTAAATGCAAAATTGAATTCAACCCAGGGAATTTCAGTGGGGATCATACTCAATCAGCAGATTTGGGGATGCATGGAGGCTGAAGCCGGCTGCTGAAAGCCGTGGGCTCCGCTCACAAGGGCCCGGCTCTGAAGGGTGCCGGGAGGGGTGGATGCCTGGCCCCACAGCGGAGGCGGCAAGCTGGGCTGGGCAGCGTGCCCGCAGCTGGCATGGGGCTGGCCCCCTCGGCTGGGGGAGAATTCCCACGTGAAGATTCTTTCCGCTCGCTTCAGGCATCCGAGGAGCCTAAATTAGGCACCCGCACCTCTGCCTAATTTAGGGGAAAGAGAGAGAGACTTCGAGACATGTTCTCCAGCTTGGCCCCTGGGTGGGTGACCATCACCGCAGGGCACCGTTTTGGGCCAAAACTGATGGTTTTGTGCTCGGTGCCATGCGGTGATACTGGGCAAAAGAGAACCGGCTCCCCAAAAGTAAGGTGGGAGATGACATCTGAGTGAGTGTCGCTGAGGCATAATGAAAGAATTGGAGGAAAATCCAAGGTCTGTTTTCCCCTTTCTTTTTACACCGCACATATAAAAGTAAAATATGAAAACAGTCACTTTGCTTTCTTCCTCCCAGGCTGGCCCCAATATGCCCAGGTATGTGTCTAAACAGATTCCTGGAAAACCTGCCCTTGCCGACGCACTCGGGTTATAGTCTGCAGCTCCACAAAAAGCAGCAGGGAAGCGTGTCCTTGCTGGGGGGTCCTACCTGTCCTCCCTCCCTGCCTGCCTGCCTGCCTGCCTCCGCAGGCAGAGAAACACCAGGGACCCAGCAGGATATGCTCCTCGGCACAGGATTTGGCCCGGCGGTGGTTTGCCAGCACACAGACGGAAGGCTGAGGTCAGATACAAGACCAAAAAAAAGAAGAAAAGTGGTTAGATGCTGTCCTGAGCAGTTTCCTTTGGTACCACGCACTCGTTCCCACCGGCCGTGCCCCTGGCCGTCCTGCTCGGAGCTGCTAGCATCGCCATCCCACCAGCTGGGATTCCTGGGAAACCTTTCGTTTACTTCCTTGGTGATTTTTAATTAGACCAAAGGGGCGATTAACCTACATAATAATCCCTCACCCAACTCCGAATGCTCTCGTTACCCTCGTTTTATGGAGGTGGTGTTGCCGGTGCAGGAGGGCAAAGCTGGTACGGTTCGGTGGTGGTACCTGGCGGGCGGGCAGCTTGGCCAAACCCACCCGTCAGCCCTGAGCAGGCAGGGCAGGATCCGGCCCCG
>NW_010532166.1:0-338 GCF_000687285.1 Phaethon lepturus | reverse complement strand
CAGGGAGCCCCCAGCGGGGTCTGCCAGACCTGGGGGTCCGGGGGTCCCCCACACACACTGTGTCCTCTCGAAAAGGGTCTGTCTCAGCACATGGAGCAGAGCTGGAGGGCAGGAAGAAAAACCAGAAGAAAAAAGTTTAAAGTTATTTGTTACGAGTTTTCTCCCCTTCACACCGTTACCACCTTTCGGGAGTCCTCCAGCCTTGGATCGGCTGGTTGTTTTCCTTCCTCCCCCCCTCTCCCATTGCTCTCCTCTCTTTGGTTTGTGAACGCTAGAGGCTCCCTCCTTCTGGTCTGCGAAAAAACTTTAGTTCCTGACTCTTTTTTTTTTTTTTTTTT
>NW_010532165.1:9565-16033 GCF_000687285.1 Phaethon lepturus | reverse complement strand
CTTGGCCTTGTGGAACCTCCTGAGGTTCACATGGGATGGATGGTTCTGCTACTAAATCACAAAATAGGTCAGGCTTGTCTCCAGCCCAACCCCTCTGTTCAGAGCAGGATCACTCAGAGCACCTTGCTCAGGGCTGTGTCCCGTTGGGTTTTGAGTATTGCCAAGGACAGAGGCACCACGACCTCTCTGGATACCCCAAACCAGTGTTTGAGAGCTCCCATGTTTGAAAAAAACAACAGCAACAAACTTTTTCTTGCATTTAAATGGAACCCCTCTACTTCAGCTTGTGCCCGTTGCCTCTCGTCCGTTCACCAAACGCCCCTGAGAAGAGTCTGGCTCCGTCCTCCGGCTGTGGCCGCAGCAGCACTTTGATTACAAGTCAGCTATGCTGAAAGTTAATGCTCTTTATTTAATTAAAAGAGAAAACCTAGAAAAACTTGAGGTATCGAGTTAAAATAGGAAGACTGGTCTACAAAGGGCCTCGTGAGGCTGCGAGACCGGCCCCCGCTATCCCAGACACTTGGCTGCTCTGACGACTGTCTCTGATTTCCAGCTTCATTTCTTCAGGGCTGGTTTGTGCCCCGTTGTGGTACAGACGTTCAGGCTCAATGGCTCTCCTCGCCCTGGGGTGCCTATAAAACACGGTCGCCTGCTTTCTCGGCTTTCGTCCTGCTGACCCGCAGCCACGCTGATCGCTGCCGTCGTTCTGGTGGTGCCCTCCGATCCGTACACGGGCTTTTTTCCGTCCAGCGGCTGAGCACGCATGCAGCAAAAGCGGCCTGGAGGCAGAGACATTTTTATCCCTTTTTACTATATTCAGGTTTGTAGGGCCGCTCCTGCGGGCTTAGGGTTTCTCCTTGAGTTCTGGTTTTGTTATCAGAAAACTTCGTCTGGATCCTCATTATTGTTTTAGTGCCTAAAGTCATCAGTAAAAGTATAAAGGCAAGCAGAGCCGGTCTTCCAAGGTCTCCCAGGCAGCTCTCCTCAGCCTCACTGACTGCGAGCTGCCCCCCTCGAACCCGCGCTCCTTGAAGAACGACGCTTGGGAGACCACAACGCCCGACTCCCCCGCTGGGGAAGGAGCCTGTTTCATCCTGGCTGAACGTCCTAAAAACCCAGGCTTGCGCCTTGTTCACCTTTACCTACCAGACAAGACGAACGTGAATCAGAACTTCCTTTTTCTGTCGTTCTGCAACCACCCCTGCTCCCGAATACTTGAAAACCCACCCTTGAAAGCTTTGGAAAAAAAGCCCTACATGTATATAAATATTTTTTCTTATTTAAAAATGTAATTAGACAGACACAGCGGGACAGAATTTACAGTATAATTATGCAAACATAAGTCACCGAGGCCAGCATCTGCTCTTCAGTCAAGACAGGCAACATCTCAGCCTGCAATAACCCTATTAACGGAGGCTGATGAATAATACAAGTTTCCTATATTTGCTTTAGGGTGCAATTCACCCATCTGCAGAGGGTCAGCACAAGAGCTATGTTCTAGTGAAGTCTTATTTAATACCTATAAATAAGGCATAAGCGAGGCATGGCCTCGCACTGTGCTTTTACATGGGGGTGAAGTACAGCCTCACGAAATCTTTGTCTCCCTCGTAATCGCACCCAATGCCACGTGGATAATAACCTACTGCATCTCCCTCTTCCGTCGCCGTATTTTCAGCGTTTCATACTCGGGTGCCGGCATCAACTTTCTCTGTGCCCTTAAAAACCCCCCATAAATCTACATGCTTCGTTCTGAGCTTAACTATTACAGTGTTCTAATCAATATTTGAGAAACGTATTTTACAGAGAAGCATCCAAGTCCCCCAACAGCCATTTTCCTGCCTTGGTCTTGTATCAGAAAGCAAAAAAAATAAGGCAGAGACAGAAAATATCAGGACATTTTCTGGCCGTCGACTTTCATTTCCAGTTCTGATCGTTTCTCCTCTTTCTCTCTAGTTCATTCGTCCACTGAGGGGACGGCGAAGGAAAAACGTATGAACAGAAGGGGAAGACGCCCAGGGAAAAAATTGCAATTGAAAGCAAAGAAAAAGGGGCACTTTTAAAAGCTAGGTTGTCTTATTTTTTTACCAGAAGACATCAGAATACCTCTACAGAGGCAAACCGCTACTTCCATTAGAAAACAACATTCTGGCAAAGCATTTACTAGCTAACATTTAGGAACTAACGCCTGGGACGGAACAAGGGCCGTGCAGGTTTCGGACAGGCTGCCGCTCGCCCGAGCCCGTCCTCGTGACAGCGGCCGAATTTAAGACGGGTTGGGTTCCTCCGACCCCTTTCCTTGACGAAAGTTTTGTCTTGACAAAAGGCATTTTTAAACAGGTTTTCTCTCTTCCAGTTTGCCACCAGATGGCACGTTCGCACCGGGGCGGTGGGGAAGGCAGGCGGTGGGTCAGCGGAGGACAGCCTGGCCCTGGATGGGGGCAAGACCCCCCGGCAGTGCCCTGGCCGAGCGGAGACGTCGATGCTGGAATTAATTTTCTGCTGCTGGAGCAGCAAGAGCCTTTAAAGTAAGTTTCTGTTCGTAATGAGTGACGGTGCGGCTCTCCAGAATATATTCCCTTTGATTAAAACGGTAACAGAATTCAGGTCGATAATTTGGCCGTCAGGCGCCAAAGACGCCGTGCTTTCCCTCCGCCCCCGCGCGACTGCGTCATTACCCCCTGCGGAGAGGGCGGGGAGCGCGGAGCCGCCGTGACCAGCCAAAATTCAGAGCAAATCTGAGCCAGACCCTGCAGAAATAACCCAGCCCGAAGCCTGTTTTCTAGCTTCAGTTGGCTTTTGCCCGACGCCGTGCTGGGTTTCTCGGGGAGGGAAGGTGCCGTGAACGAGACCTGGGCGCGAAGCGGTGGGGCGAGGGCAGTGTCAAGGCTCTGCCGCTGCCTTTCGCCCCCCTTGCGCGTTGCGAAGGGACACAGAGGGGTGACGGTCCAGGGAGAAGCGGTGCCGGCGCGTTCCCCTCTCCGTTTGCCGCCGAAGGGTGAGAAAAGGTCAAGACACCCAGCAATCAGCATCCTAGCACGGGCTTGCTTTTCGCCTACTGGAAACGCTCCCTTTCAGCGTCTGCCTTTGTGCCTGTCGCACGCTGAAGGCCATCTCTGGCGTTTTGGAGATGTTTAATTACTTTTCTTAGCGTCATTTGTGTTGATTACATTTTTTGTCTTGGGAGAGTGCCTCCCAGCGAGAGCGAATCTCCATTTGACTGGCAGCGCTTCCCAGAACGGCTTCTGATCCCCCCCTCCTGGTGCTAAAAAATGCTCGTGGTGTCCCGAACTGGCGTGAGGCTCCTGCAAAAATATCTTTTTTTATTTCTCTATGGCTCATTCCTCCCGGAGCTTGTGGCTGGGCCCCAAAAACAGTTGTTTTGCTGTTCCTCCTGCGCCGAGGAAGACTCAGCCCTGCCCCAGCCGTCCCTGCGAGACGTTCGTCGAAGGGTCCCATGGGAGAGCTCAACCCCTTTTCCCAGGAGGATTTTCCTAATGCGGTAACGCAACCGCCCCAACTTGAAGCCAAGACCGTCATCGCCTCAGCGGTCATGGAGCCCGGCCGCTCCTTGGCGTTGCAACGCACAGAGGTACCTGAGCCGCGGCCCGTGGTCTCGCCGCCTCCTCCTCCCCGGCACAGGGCACAGCTCCGCCTGTCCCCTCCCGCGCGCTCCCCACGCTGCCGACGTCTTCCTAAGCAGGCGCCGACCCCCACGTCTTACATACAACGTGCTGCTTACTACCCTCCTGCGCTGGCTCTTCCGTTACCTTTCTTCGGTGGTGCACAAGCACCGCGGCGCTGGCTTATGCTGCGGGCTGTGCCGTTACCCCCTAAGCCCCTTCTGCGCCAGCGCTGCCTAACCAGATGCTTCCTCCATTCAGCATTTCCGCACCCACCCGCCCTTATCCTCTCGACTCCAGCCCGTTTTCCCAGTCAACAGGATCTTTTCCAATCATCAGCCTCTCCTCCAAAGGGCCGGACGCCTCCCCTTCGTCCCGGCAGCGGCATCTGCCATGGGATGGGCCGTCCAACGTAGGAGATACAAGCACAAATGGGTCTCATTGCTTGGGGACCTTCTTCCATGTCACCTGGGCCACCACATGCGGCACCCGGTGGGAGATGACCTGCCTTGGGCTGGGTGACAAAAGGACAGGACCAGGGGAGGGACATGCCTGTTCCCCACCAATACCCGCCGCGGAGAACTCCTCTTCAAGACAAGTTACCTAAGTAAGTCCTTTCTCCCCCCCTGACCTGCAAGCCTGATTCTGATGTCCTGTGGTAAACGTTACGCCTTGAAAAGACCCACACATGAATAAAAAAAATCAGGCTGTCGCTCTGCTGGGCTCCTTTTAAAGAGAAACTGCTGAAAGCAGCAAGAAAGATGTCTAATCTCGGGAGTCTGGGAGCCGGTGTTTGCCAACGTCATTACGAGTGGGGGAGGCGGGGGTCACTGCAGTTTATGCTCATGAATAATGAATCTGACATTGTAGCTATGCAAATGTAACCTAACAAGCTCCAAACTAAATAAAAATCTTGTCTGTTATGTCAATTATTCACCAGTCTCCTTCCCCAGCACTCGCTTGGATTTTCGGGACGGCACTGATTGATTTGAAGAGGTGGAAGCGGGCGATCGGCAGAGAATATCAGGTGCCCTTACGAATCCTGGGGCTTTGAGCCATTTGCGCAGCCTTATAAATACGAGACAGGACTCACGGGTCGAATGCGCACAGGGATCTGGTCCTAGGCAAGGCTTCCCGGCCTTCTGAAGCAATGACTGGGAAATAACCTGCGCTGGGAAACTCTCCCTGTCACCAGGTTGTTGTAGAGCCAACTATTTCAGGCTTGACCTTCCCTTACCCATCTGGTGACGGCCAGAAGCGAGACAGAGGATCGTCAGGTCTCGTGACAGTTGCTTAACCCCTCTCCATCCTTCAGCTTGCTGATCTAGTGCAAAGCACGACGATGCTCAATTCAAGACCGGGGGTGCTGCGTCACCCCTTGCCCCCCACCCGCTCTTTTTCCTTGCCTTCCTCAAGCTCGCAGCAGCATTGCCCAAAGGAATACTGAGGCAAAAGCTGCAGACGTTATTCCTCTACGGAGACGAACGGTATTTTACACAGCTATTGCTTGAACAGAAGTCACTGTATTGCTTTTTATACCTCTGTCTCTTGTCAGGAAGGAGCTGGAGTAAATTCTCCTTGGGCAGCTCGGTGAAATCCTGACCCGCGTGCTGTGTTTTCTCAACTCGGAGCACGGGCAAGGATGAGCGTCAGGTTATTGATGAGTCCAGATCAGCTTTCACCTTTTTTTTTTTATTATTCTTTTTTTGGCACCTGTATAAGCCTGGCTTCGGTCGTGTTGTGCCTTTCTGTTTTAACTGGTAACACAACCTGACAACAGGGCATTCGTATCTAAACAACTGGGTCTAGGTCGATCTGCCTGCTGTTTTTCTGCAGAGATAAACCATGCCGGCTGGGTGCGTTTGCCATGATTAGCAGCTCTGACCAAGCGCAGAGAGCAGGAGCAGGTCTGCATGCTGGGTACTGGTCATCCGAGTGGGACGAGACCCCCGGTGCTACAGTCCTGCTTCTCGCCCCATCATAGACCATGAGCTCCCTGGGGCCGTTCCCGTGTCTTTGCCCAGCACCTCGTCCAGGTTGGGCGCAACCTTCAATAAATCATTTTAAGAAGGAGCGTGTAGATGGGAAACGACCAAGTAATTGAGTTTTGTTTCTTTTCTCTGCTGTGCCTTTCGCGCTGCCTAGAGAGGAGTGTGGTGGCAGGTGCCCTGCGGTAGACGGGAGCAAATCGGATGGTGTCCCGGTGTCAGAGAGCTCTCGTGATGAATTGCCGGTCTTCTGATGAAGCGCAACCATCTTCCTACTCTCGACCCGATAGAAAATTATGCCAAGCAATTACACAAATTGAGTGCGAAGTTGCGCCGGTGACAAGGAGAGGAGCCGGGTCGGTGCCGCTGCCCGTGCCAGCAGCCGGCAGCTCCCTTGCCCTCTCCTCCCAGGGCTGTCACACGCGGCGGCAAGGTGAGAGTTTGTCTCGCAGCTTCTTCCCGCTGAACGGCCAACCGTGGGTCACTCCCGAGTGCTGGCGAGCAGAAGGCAGGAGGAAGATTTCCACTTTCCATAAGCTGTCAATCCCAGTTCCGGGGGCCGTGAGAAAGCCTGGCCGGCAGAGAGCATCCATGCTGCCCTTGGAACGGCCCCAGCTCCTCGGCACGTGCCAGTGCAGGGCCATAGGGGATCTGTTATGCACAAGATAATACTTAGGTCTTGTAAATCAAATTTAAATTAAATAAATTAAATACTTTCAGTACTTAAAAGGGGCCTATGAGAAAGATGGGGACAGACTTGTGCTAGTGAGGCTGCACCTCGAATCCTGTGTTCAGTGTTGGGCCCCTCACGACAAGAAGGGCGTTGAGGTGCTGGAGCGTGTCCAGAGAAGGGCAATGGA
>NW_010532165.1:8308-9307 GCF_000687285.1 Phaethon lepturus | reverse complement strand
GGGGAGGTGGTGGAGTCGCCATTGCTGGAGGTGTTCAAAAAACGTGTGGCTGTGGCACGTGGGGACATGGTTTAGTGGGCATGGGGGTGTTGGGTTGACGGTTGGACTTGATGACCTTAAAGGTCTTTTCCAACCTTAATGATTCCATGATTCCATGACTCTAAGATCGAGGCTACCAGGAGGTGGGGTATACGTGGGAAGTGTCTAACGGTGGTTTGCAGAGCCCTCGCCTCCCAGCAAACAGAGATTTGCTGTTGGATCGTCTTTCGATGGCCCCAACCCACCCGCCCATGTTTAAGCAGTGCCCGGTTTCTGAGGGCGGCTGGAAGACACCCACCGTGCTCTGCACCCTATGCTATGTTTTGAGCAAGCAGAGGGCAGCCACTACGTCATCTTAGCCTCACGGAGCGACCAAGAATTACAAACGGGAAGCAGTGCAGTTAATGCAGCCATTAAGAACATTACGGAAGGGTTAGCTCTATGTAAATCTTTCATGTAATTAACAGTGCAAATTAGTGGAAATTACATATTGGAACGCTTGGACGACAGCCGTGCCAGAGGGATGATCTGAGATCGGCTGCTCGTGGCCCACCAAATACTCCGATAGAAAACTACCTGCAAACCCAACACCTTTCTGGCACACACTCAGGAGTGCGCGGTATGCCGCTGCGACAGAACCGTCACTGCCGAGTTCGTACGGAAGAGGAGCAGGAATAAACGAATACCAAACCCCAGAAACCAAAGGCTCGTTATGAAATAATTACGTAGGTTAAAACCTTTCTGTCTGTTCTCCTTTGCCTTAAGCCTGGCTTCTTAATCACGGGAAACACCGTTGATGGGAAAACACAAAAGGGGTGAGTCACGCCCCAGATGTTGAGACATCTACGCTTTTATCTTGCGCAGCAACAAAAACAAGAAGAGGAAATGCAGGCGCCCGGTTAGCATGCCTCCTGCTCGCTCTTCCATCAAGGGCCGACGTATTCGTGAGCCCTTTGAAAC
>NW_010532165.1:0-8277 GCF_000687285.1 Phaethon lepturus | reverse complement strand
TCCCTACAGGTGTCCGCTGACTCAGCACCCCTTTGAACCAGCCACGAGACCGGCTGGTTCGAAAGCTTCAGGCGGACACGGCGCTCTCCGATGGAAGGTACCAAGGGCTTCTGCTGCGCGCCGGGTGTGACGGCGCGGGGCTCTGCACGCGGGCAGGAGCGGAACCCCTCCAAAAAGCCCCAGGCCCGGCAGAACGACGTCACGCGTCCTCAGCCCGCCGGGATTACCCGTATAATAGACAGAGGCGTCCACGTGTGTGCTACGGTAGCATCCATCAACCTCTAAGTCGAGCACAAAGGCTCCCTCACCACCACACAGGCTCTACGTTTTTGCCATTCCTGCCCTCCTCGTTCCCACTGCGGATCCCAGAGGAGCGCTGGAAACGAGAAGAGACGGGATGAGAGAAGCTCGTAATCGCACGTCGTCTCCCTCGGTGCCGGCGCAACCGTGTTTACTTCGACGAGGGACTCGGCGTGCCCGGTGAGCACGCCACAGCCTCGCACAGAGACACTGAAGACAGCGAGGAAAGATGCTGCTTTTAAACGAGACAGCATTTCAGCCTTGCCCGAAATGACAGCAGCAGCTACGATACCCGCAGCCCCACAAAGACGACTGTCTACATGGGCGGCTCGGAGAGCAACTCTCCTCCTGCCCTCCCTCCACCTTTTATTTTCCTTTTTTTTTTTTCTTTTTTTTTTTTTTCTTTCCTCCCACTCTCCCAGCCCACTTTTTTTTTGGCAAAATTCCCTCTTGGACTTTTTTCTCTGAGGGAAGTCTGAACATAGCTACGAGCCCCCGACGCCCCGCGCAGGTAAAAGCAAGGCGCTAGCGAACGGCACACCGAGCTAACGAGAACGCGGTACGAGCGGGCGCTAACGGGGGAGATGATACTTCTAACGCCTCGGCGTTGGACACAGAGATACAAAGCGAGATTCCCCAAAGTCTGGGAACCTCGATGGATTTCTCTCTGGTCAATCTCAAATGAGAAAGCAAGGCTTTTTAGTTGTCATTATTGAAGGAAATAAATCTGCTCACCCTGCGAAAGGCCCTTCCCCGAGCCCGGGGCTGTCCGTGCGGGGTGCAGTTAGTGCCCCTTTCCACGGCTGCAACTTCTCGGAGCACCGGCAGTAATTTCTCCGTCTTTTCCCCCGGGATGAACTTTCTCGTGGGCTCCGGGTGCTTGTCGGTCAGGCAAACTGCAGCTACTTCCATCTTTTTATTCATTAAAGGAGAGAACAGTGGAAATAGCCGCATGTGTCCTACGGTATCAGCGCACTCTTTGTGAGGTGACATGGGCCTGATCTCGTCAAAATTAATGGCTTATGGTTATTCATGCTATTATTCTTAATGGGGCCAAGCATATACTGTACCCAGCAAGAGGCAGTGCTTGACTTATCAAAGATTTATAACACGGCGTGACCTGGCTGGGCTGACTGTAAAGTATGAAAACTTCAGGGCTAATAACGACGCTGTGCTGGGAATAAGAAGGAACGAGGAGGGGAAGGTACAGCAGGCTCCTGTCCGCCCACCCCAGCGCCGTCTCAAGCTGGGGGTGGCCTGGTCAGAGGTTGCTTACAGGCACCCCAGCCCACCGGAGGCGAAAGGATGCCAGAAGATGGCCTCAAGTTGTGCCAAGGGAGGTTTAGATTGGATATTAGGAAAAATTTCTTCACCAAGAGGATGGTCAGGCATTGGAACAGGCTGCCCAGGGAGGTGGTGGAGTCGCCATCTCTGGAAGTGTTCAAAAAACGTGTGGATGCGGCGCTTCGGGGCATGGTTTAGGGGACACAGTGGTGCTGGGTTAACAGTTGGACTTGATGATCTTGAAGGTCCTTCCCAACCTTGGTGATTCTGTGATTCCGTGAAGATGGGCAGGCTGCTCAGCCTGGATGGCCAACGCCGTCATTCTGTTCTCCATTTGTAAAGCAATTACGATCCTAGTGCCTTACGGTGCGGATCCGGCTTCCAAACTGGTGCAAACCTCTTCACAAAGCCATCGACCCAGAGTCAGCCCCTTAAAAAAAACCCCAAACACCTCTGGAAAACCACCTGCGAGATGGAAGAGAACCGGATCCCATGGATGTAGCCGGTGGGGTCTCTTTTCATCACCGGGCTCTGCAGCGGAGGCAAGGACGTCGTGTGAAGACGGCTGAACTTGAACGAAGACAGCAGATTCCCTCCGTCAAAGAGCACGTCCGAAAAACTGCAGGTGAAAAACCTGCCGCAACCGCGGAAGAGTGAACGTCAACGGAGCCGGGGAAGCCCGTCGTAATTAAAGCTCAGATGCTGAGAACGCTTGCACAGCCCAAACGATCATGGAGAGACTCAGTGAAACCGCCAGGACTTCAGAGGACGCGGACTGAAAAATGCCTTAATTAAATAAAAAGAAAGAAAAGGCACGGAGATTTATAAGCATTGTAAGGCTCCTGAATATTAATTCCTGACTGCAGAAAAAATATCTTTCCATATGTTTATGAAAAACATATGCCTCTGCCCATTAGGCTGCGGAGAAACGGATTTTTTATTCTTCCAGTAGAAAGAAATGTTTTTCTGATTGCAAGTAAATTCTTCTGTAACAGAAGGAAACCTCCTAGGAAACAGCCTCCTGTAGAAAAGGGTTGGGGTTTCTTCTCTGCTCCAGTTACATAATTTCTTATTTTTAATCAATGCATTAATTATTATTAGCCTTACAAACACAATATCCCTAATTGCTTTATTAATTCATAACGAGGACTGTGAAGACATAAGAAAAGGGCAGGTTTGAGCAGCAGACTGCAGGGTTTAAAATAAAAGAAAATGGAAATTTGCCTAGTTTTGATGTCTTAAACACTTGGGTCCCCTGGTTCATTATGAGAGGATCAGCTCTGCAGCGTGCTTGATAAAGAGCCGAAAGACTGGAAGGCCTTGATCAAAGTGTTAATATTTCTGCATCAGAGCGCGAGAGAGATTTAAATTGCCATTAAACTCTAGCGTGAGTCTAACCCGCCCAATTATAGGGCTAATGCCCCCCGGCTCTCGGAGCTGTGAACTGTTACGTGTTTTAATGGGAATTTCACGCTGGACCGGCGGTTCTGGAGCCTGACCTTCCCTACGGACCAGGGAGGAGATGCGACGAGGGCAGCCAGCGCCAAGGCCGTCTCACACCGGTACGTTTACAGATTACCAACGAGGCTGCCGGTACGGATGAGCCGCGGTTGCGCACCCCAGAGCGGCGCGGTCCTTTACGGGCGCACAGAACCCCCCCGTTCTCCGGGCTTGAGAAGACCTTGCTCGCCACAGCGGCAGCGCTCACAGCTCCCTCGTTGGTTTCTTCACATCCAACTTCCATTGGTTCCAAGGCGAATCTGCTTCCTCTGCGTTCAGAAACTCCACCGCGGTGAAGCAGAAGCAGTTGCAAAGGGCTCACTTGACATCGGGTGGCTTCATCTGGATGGAGCGAACGAACGCAAAGCAGGGTCGGACCCTGCGAAGCAACACAACCCTCTGTTCCCGTATCGAGGGAATGGTGCAAATCAAAGCAACCCTTTGGCAGTTTTGCTGAAGATGGACAATCTCGCTTGTCAGCTCCTACCACAATTTCAAAGCCTCCTTTCCTACTCAAATAGGACTTAACTTTTAGAGATACAGACCGAGCACGCTTCGATTACGCTGCCTGTATGTTCGCTTGCGTCCCTACGCGGCGCACGCAAACGTTTGGCTGCTGCTGGCGGCAACGTGATGTTGAAGTGGGAAGAGTCCTGTTCTTAGGCCAGCCAGAGGGGTCTGCTCCCCGAAAAAAGCTTAGGGACGTGCGAGGTTCCTTCGACAGGAAAGCAGAAGAGGAGACGCCGAGGGTGTAACCAACAGGGCCAACCCTTCTGGTCTCAAGAAGGGAAAACCAAGGTATTTAGTCACATGCACTATTAGCAGCAGTCATAAGCAAACCATTTTGCCCATTCATGCCTCAGCCTCCCCACGTGAAAAGTCTTTCCGAAAGCTCTTGAGAACCACAGACACAAACCGATACTTATCTTTGATGAGCGTGTTGGTTTTTTCAGTTGCAACATCGGTATAGTTTTAAAAGGAAACGCAGTATCTTGCATGAGGAGTTCAAGACTCCAGAAAGAAGGTTTTTTAAGGAAAACATCGAACAGTATTACGCTCTTTTATAAATCACAAACTGTGGCAAGAGTTGGGGGCGTCTATGTGTCTAGGTATGCCATGTGAAACATGAGCCAGAAAACCAGAGGAGATATTCAAAATTCTATTTAAAAGTCCAATAAAACCCAACAAGAAGTAACTTCCAGTAACAGCAATGCTTTGCAATGAAAAGCTTTTTCATCTCTGGATTGGAAAAAATTTTACTTACAGATAATGATGGTTTACAACACTGACACACTTTGCTATGTCTATGTTTAGACTGCAGCAATGCTAAAGCAGACTTCAAGGTGCTGGTCTTCTGACGAGAAACACTGCATGTACACAGAGTAAGAGGCACTTTCAGACCTTGGAGAGATTATAAGTTATACGGATGGGGCAAAGAATCAGACATTGAACTTAATTTTTTAATGCTCGGAGACGTAAATGACCAAAATCAGACAGCGTCCTACTCAAGCCTTCCTCTCTGTAGGGTCTTCCTGCCTATAGCCCACGAGCCCGGTGCCTTCAGGTGCCAACGCCTGGGCCAAACGGAGGGTATCAGTTAGCTGAGTCTTTTGATACACTACTAAATTTTCCAAGATTGTCACCAAACTGAAAACTGGATTACATCGTGCTAGTTGTGTTTATCCATCTGCTACCACTGCTCTTATTTTCGTGGTGCCAAAGAATTTTTGATGCGTGGCCATGCGAGTTGCACACTCGGAGGAGCCCGGGTACATATTAGCAATTCTCGCCGTTGCTCCTGCCAAGTTCCTTTCCTTGCTGTCTTATTTATAAATGGCTCATTTATGAATGTAGTTCCTTGATGTGCGTTTCAATTAACTGAGATCTGGGGAACTCTCCCGCTTCAAGCTAATCAAAGATCGCCGTGAGGAACCTGAACACCTCAAAGCGTCCCAGATAAAAGAGAGAGATGAGTGTAGTATTTTACCAGCACTCTCCATGTACGCAGGTACAAATAAATAAATAAAAAAAAATAATCACAGCTTAAAACACAGGTATCTTTGTGCTCTGCCTCAGGTTCAGCACTGTCAGATCTCACCGACTGTAGCAGGGAGCTGGAACGCAGACCCAAGGAAAATTTGCTGACGGTAATAAAATAGCACGTTGCCTTGGAACCGACACACACAGCGCCCCGCTTGGCTTGCGTTTTTCTTCTTCTCGTAGCTTCCTCTGTGAAGAAAGGAGCCCTAAATCTTATGCAAACTGTTCCTGCGGTGTGGACAAGTAGGGTAGGCTTCAACAAACCTTCTGAAATTGCAGGGATTCACATGCCATCTGTGTCTGAAATGCAACGACTGACATCGACAAATACGCTTATCATCTCGCCCGCTCCGAAAAGAGAGGACATTAATGCCAACAGCTTCTGCCACGCAAAGACTGTCTCGGCCAGCAAACACAGCACGCGGGCCACCACCAAGCGGCGGTTGGAGCCAGCTCTTGCAACGTGCGGGTTATGGGTGGACAACAGATGCCAAGAGAGACTCTGCACATTTTAAGACTGGCTAACTAGCGCCAAAAGCTGTTCCCGAGCTCCCGGGACACAACCCTGGCTCATACCGACACCGACAAACCAGCGAGGGGACAGGCGGTGGCTACGGGAATAAGCCCACGGAATTGTGCAGGCTGCACCCAGGCCACCCAAGAGGCGGCTGGTGCTGAAAGGGCATGGTAATGCCTATTAGCTTTTGGGCAGTAGAGAGCGAATATCTCACGAGGGTTCGTGCAGTGTATGTAGCTTATTGTGTTGTTTATAAGACACTTCAAACAATGAAAATTATCTGCAGCCCCTTATCTGTACTTCAGTGCAGGTGCCCAGTCACTGGTACTCATAGAAAAGACGTTAGAAATACATTTTTGCACGTACGATCATTAAAAATACAATGACACCTACTGAGCAATCACTCAGCTACGGTTACCAGATCGCCGCCGAGGTGCGCAGACACACGTATCTCCTAAAAGCGTTGTTAGAATTTGCCACCCAAACGCAACAGCCGAAACTGCCTCATTAAATACCTGGCTCTGGACGGTTCATAAGCACCAGTCAACAAAAAACGCAAAGAGAAGAGGAGGATTTAGGCCTTTCACGTCTAGGCGACTTAGCGCACAGGAGAATCTACTGAACCCCGCCTGGGTGAACCCCACCCAACGCGATGACTCCTATCCAGATTTTTTAAGTCATGCTTTTCTTTTTGACTTCAGTAGAGACGGACTGAACCCCCAACAGTGACCACAGGAAACAAAGAAGTCCACGTGATACCAGCAGTTGGGACACGGACAGCCAACCCTGAACAAAGGTTCTTTAATATAAACTAATTAGTAAAATGGAGAATACCTGTGACAAGCTAATTACGCTGTCTGGAACTTTCCTCTTGGCAACTGCCAATGCGGGAAAATAATTCGTCTTTTGTTATCTCTGATTTTCCTTCACAAAAATAGACTGTAAAAAGACCAGTTGATCTCCTTTTTCACCCCAGAAAAACCTGTCCCAGAGAAACACGATGTACATGAAAAGGCACGAGCTGTTCTCAGCCTCAGCAAAGGGGAATTGTCCTCTTGCAAAGTTACTCAAAGCCCACGGTCACCAGAGCACACACAAACTGGGAAAGTCTTCTCCGGGAGTTAAAATGGGAAGTGTTTGGTGTTACCTGTAGTCGCTGCCGTGGAGCCTGCGGTGAGTAAGTCGCCCTGGGCAGAATTGCACTCAAATTCACTTATCTGCATAACGAGTGGACGAGTAACACAGGCTCTCGCCAAGAGCCAGCACACCAGCTCTCTCAAGAGGCACACGCAGCTCCTACGGTTCAATGCTAAGTTGCCAATCGCCCTCGTGAAGGGAAATTAAAGGTAGGGAGAGTCCCAGGATCCTGTTCTGCAGCACACTGGCACTCACTTAGGATGAGAGGAAACAGCCTCCAGCTGCGCCAGGGGAGGTTTACATTGGAGATTAGGAAAAATGTCTTCACTGAGAGAGTGGTCAAGCACTGGAACAGGCTGCCCGGGGAGGTGGTGGAGTCACCATCACTGGAAGTGTTCAAAAAACGTGTGGATGTGGCGCTTCGGGACATGGTTTAGTGGGCATGGGGGTGTTGGGTTGACGGTCAGACTTGGTGATCTTAAAGGTCTTTTCCGACCTTAATGACTCTGTGATTCATTCGCCTCAGACTTTTTGCCTCTTAGCCAGTTTCTCCATTCCCTATATATAAAATCTTGCTGCAGCTCCGTTGGAGGAAGAGGAATCACACTGATTTCTTTCTCTTATCCATTTTGTCTTGTTTATTTAGGCTGTAGCCTCTCTGAGATGGGCTCTTAAATGTGCACGTGGACACACGCAGCACGGGCATAATGGGGAGTTTCAGATGATAGAGCAGTCTGAATGCTCCGTGAGATAAATACTGGTATATCACTGTGTTATCCTCTCTCTCTCTCTTAGGTGTGGTTAAAAAATGAAAGGTTCATTGTAGAAGTCTGTCTTATTCTTTGGATGGAAGGTTATAAACTTTTCCCCCGATCTCATGTCGTTTTACTCCGTAATTTGCATTTTGGGAAGGAAAAAGAAGCCTTTCCATAAAGCTCCAGTGTATAAATCTCAGTTTATTGTTTTCTATCAGGGCAAAACGTTAGTTCTGTGCCAGGTGTCTTAAATTAATAGGCTACAGGTTTAAAGGAAGGAGAAAATTGCCAAAAATGTTCCTGCATTTGTTCCAGTCTTGAAAAGCACTGATTTAATTAATCTTCCTTAATCAGAGGCAGAAAGCATGGGTCTAATTGCAAGCTCAGAAGCATCAGTTGTCCAAGTGATTGGGTAGTAGTTAGAGATGAGAGAGAGTAAAACAAGGCATTGATGAATGCAGGTTTGTTAGGAGCTCTGTCTCATTGCCTTGTCTCGTGAAGCAGTTGGAAATCAGCTACGACGTAATAAAAGAAAATTAAAACACATAAAACTTTGTTAAAGTAACGCGGAAAGGCCTGCGTTAAACCAAAAAAAGCGAGGAGCTAGGAAGTGAGAAGTAAAACACATCGTAAAGACTTACTGTCCAACCCAAGGGCCACCGACATCAGCAGCGCAGCGATACGCGGAGCTGGAGCCCATCACGCAGCCGTTGGGAGGTCCACCCGGGCTATACGGTGCGGCGG
>NW_010532164.1:373-656 GCF_000687285.1 Phaethon lepturus | reverse complement strand
CGGACATCAGGGCCTCGCGTAAAGAAGCAGGAGAACAGACGGTATCCAGGCTCTGCCTGACTGAGCAGGCGCTTAGGTGGCCCCGGTCTGATCCCTGTTGAATGTGCCGTGCCCAGCTAGCTCAGCAGGATCCGAAAGAAGACAGGGAGAACAGCCTTTAATTCAGCCCGATGCTCGTTTCCCTGTGTTCGGAGAAAACAGTTCTCATTAGAAATGGGACTCGTAGCTCCCGGGAAGCTCCCAATCCAAGTTATTACCACCAGTGACCGGAGACAGGCACTGA
>NW_010532164.1:0-288 GCF_000687285.1 Phaethon lepturus | reverse complement strand
CCTGGCCCAGGGTGGTACTTGCCCTGTGGAAGCACAAGGATTTGAAGCCGGCGTTCCAAAGCCCTGGGCTGAGGTACCGATCGTCACACAACCATCCCATTTAAACGTTCCAAAGCATTTTGCCAGGGAAATTCTGTTTCCAGGGCTTGTGCGCTGCTCCGGCAGCGTACCTGGCACACGCAGGGCAGAACACCAGCAGCACGTACCAACCCCCTCTTTCTGCTCTCGCGCCTGGGTGCCGTACGCGGACCCTTGTGCCGCGCTGCCCAGCCGCCCCCGCGGCCCGAG
>NW_010532163.1:0-749 GCF_000687285.1 Phaethon lepturus | reverse complement strand
GACTGCTTCCCTGGGGGAAACGTCGCCCGTTTGCTGCCTCTGGGCTGCAGCTCCTCGCTGTGACTTGATTTCCCACCCTGCGCTGGGGAAGAGCTCTCCGAGTCCAGCGATGAGGAGGAACACGTCCGAGCATGGTGCTGAGGACCTTCTAGCAGTGCAGGGCTCTTCGTTTAAAACAAAAGAAGCTGGGGATGGTGTGGGAGTGGGTCAACGCTCCTGGATCCCGTTGTGGGAGAACAGTCCCCCCAGCCGTGCTCGGGGTGAAAGCCGAGGTTCTTTGTCCCAGCATGGTGTGCACGTCGTGATGGTGGCACATCCACGGTTCAGGTTCGGTTGGTGCTTGGCTCTGAGCTGCAGACCCCAGCGGGGCACTGCAGACCCCAGTGGGGCACAGGGTCTCATTTGGGGCTTTTTTGAGGTGGAGCGGAGCCTGCCCCAGTCCTGCAGCACGCGCAGGAGGAGTAGTCCCTGGGAGGGGAGCTGCAGAAAAGGGAACTTCTGCTCCAGCAGCGGGTTGCGAGAGTGCTGCTGGGTGACCCCGCGTGAGCATTTTGGCGGGGAGAGCATCGTCCCGGGCATCAGCAAAGAACTGGGGAACAAGAACCGGTGGAGCAGCACCAGGGTTTCCAAGCAATCCTTGTCATCGTGCAATATTTTAAGTGGCAGAAAAGAAAATAAAACAGACAACGGAGGGTGGGAGAGAGGATGTGCTGGAGGGAGGGGAGGAGCTGCCCCCTTCTCTTCCACGC
>NW_010532162.1:0-1749 GCF_000687285.1 Phaethon lepturus | reverse complement strand
CTCCCCCGAAGTGAGGAGCGACCAGCCAAGCGCCGGCAAGCCCGCGGCCGGTTGTGCCTCGCTGGGAGAGAGGAGGAGGAGGAGGAGGGGGGGACACGACGACAGGGCTGTGTCCTCGCACGGGGAGGATTCCCAGGACACCCCTCATTGTCCACAGGCTGCTCCCAGCTGCTCCCCTGCCCGCTGCCGGTCCATCTCCATAACGTGAGCTGACACGGCTCCTGCGGGCAAACGTGGGATTGAAAACCCTCCCTTCAAACCCCCTAATTGGAGTTAACTTTTGCCCTGGGAGTGACTCCATTACTAGGGCACCCCGCAGAGGGGCAGGGGTAAATTGGGGTTTGATGGGTCTGGACAAAAGTCATTTTCCAAGACTCCCCCGCCACTTCACACCGGACTTTCTCCCATCCTTCCCCCTCCCACAACCCTCTTTCCTCCTCTCCTGATCAGCTGCGCTCTGACTGGTAAAATGTTTACACTCCGTGCAGATCCACAAATCAATTAGAGACACATTTAGCTGACATATGGCTTCTCCAAGTCCATCGCCTTGACTGATACAGCCAGAGGGAATAAAAGACCTGGGCTGGAGCCCCTGTGTCCCACCCTTACGGACATCAACCGTTTTTAATGACCCCTTAAATCAGTTCTGCTTGAGGGGTATGGGCCAAAGCCATTATCCTCTGACATTTATGACCAGGACTGGCTGACTGCTCTGTCCCTACTGCTTCTGCGAGCCTGCTGGTTTTACCCACCAGGAAACTGCTAATTCTTCTCTTCCCCAAAGATTGACCACTGCAGCTGGGCTGGGAGATCTCAACCTGCCCGCGCTGGGAAGAGCAGCACACGGACATCCCAGCTGCGAGGGAAGGAGAGGGAGGAGAGGGAGGGAATGATTCTCCCAGTGCTTTGATGGTTCCTTCTCCCTTTGCTTCACCTGCCTCCCCTCCATGTGGACAAGACCCAGAAGCCTCCAGACCTGGCCCCCGTCTGTACAGATGGACAGACGGCAGTCGGAGCAGAAAGCTGCTCCAGCAAAGCGCTGACCAAAGCGAGCCTCTGCCCCATGAGCAGATTGCTAGGATCAGGCCCTTTAAACACGGCACTGACGGATCACAGAGGATCTTCTCTCTCCCCTGTGTCCATCTGATTTCCCTCTCTGTTAATGTATCAGCCAACAAAATGCCAAAAATAATTCTTAAAATGCTTCCATGGACTCCGCCACAGCAGCTGATGCAACCGGCCCCGGTGCTCAACCATGAGAGCGGAGAGCGAGCGGTGAGCTCGTAACCCGGGCACGGTGGCCAGGCAGGGTGAGAAGGAAGCTGGGAGCAGGCAGGCTGGGGGGACAGCGGCAGGAAAATGTGGGCACTGCCACGTTTGGGCCGCCACGCTGCCCGTGGTGCTTGGTGCAAACCATAAGTTAGGCAGCTCGTCCTAAACATGTACCTTGTATGTCCCCAAATCCTGCAGCCATCCCCGTGGGTGAGGTACGCTCCTGTCCCACCATCCTCTGGCGACGTTCCCCGCATCCAGCTTTCTCAGGGTGAGGGGATATAACGAACTTGTGGTGATGAACATCACCGCTCTGCATCCCTGTGCAGCAGCACGGAGTGGGAATTGAGATGCTACAGAGAGAGGGGACAGTGGCTTGGCCCGAACTCAGGCTGGATGCAGTTGCCAGAGCTCCCATCCGAATTCTTATTTTTTTCCTCTGGATTCTCCCCTGCAGCCCTGTGTGGGACTCAGCCG
>NW_010532161.1:658-1705 GCF_000687285.1 Phaethon lepturus | reverse complement strand
ACGGCTGTACCCCGGCAGTGTGACTGTACCGCGGCAGTGAGACGGTACCCCAGGAATGCGACTGTACCCGGCAGTCCCCCCGGGCAGCCGTGCTCTGGCAGTGCCCCTTCCGGGGCGCCTGTGTCCCAGCAGTGTGATGGCATCCTGGTGGCTCTCCCAGGAGCCTTTACCCTGGGCCTGCAGCTGTACCCTGGTGACACCCGTGCACCCGAGCTTGGCAGGGAGACTGTACCCTGCCCCAGTGTCCCTGGCCATGCACATGTCCCCAGTGTCCCTGTACCCCAGCAGAGCGACTGTATCTTGACAGAGTACCTGTACCCTGGCCTAATGCCTACAACATGAGAGCACCCCAGCAGAGTGTCTGTACCCCGGTGATGCCCTCAGTGCGCCTGTGCCCTGGCAGTGCCCCAGCATACCTGTACAGCAGCAGAGTGGCTGTACCCTGGCAGTCCTCCAGCGTGCCTGTCTGCCTGCGTGTACCCCAGCAGAGCGACTGTATCTTGACAGAGTACCTGTACCCTGGCCTAATGCCTACAACATGAGAGCACCCCAGCAGAGTGTCTGTACCCCGGTGATGCCCTCAGTGCGCCTGTGCCCTGGCAGTGCCCCAGCATACCTGTACAGCAGCAGAGTGGCTGTACCCTGGCAGTCCTCCAGCGTGCCTGTCTGCCTGCGGAGTGCCTGTCCCCTGGCCCAGTGCCTGCAGGCGCCTCCGACTGGTCTTGTCCCTGACCCTGAGAAGAAGGAAGCGGCTCCGGCTGTCAGCGGTGCACTTCAGCCATGACAATATCTGTGACATGGGGAAGTGATGCCTGTACAGACAGCCCAGGGGACAAACCCTCAGCCTGGAGCACGCCCTTCCTGAGCGTTGCTTGTTCTCTCAGCCAGTTCGTCGCGCTCAGACAGAGCGGGCTGTTGTCTCCTGAGGGCGTTGGTGCTGGGAGCCACCACCCAACATCACCCCTGTGGCAGAGTGCAGGGACGGTCCCAGGCAGCCAGCTGCTTCCCTGGGCTTTTTTTCATTGTCACCGTCCCCTCAGCAGGCAG
>NW_010532161.1:0-286 GCF_000687285.1 Phaethon lepturus | reverse complement strand
GGGTAAGGGCTGACCGGGATGCAACCCTCTCCACGGGGTGGGTGGAGAGCGGGGAACATCATTCTACGGGGTGGTGGGGTGCTTCGCCCACAGCAGGCTCCTGTGGGGTGCGGGGTGGGGGGGAAATGCTGCGGGTGCTGTTTGCTGTTTTGCTAAATGGGAAGCAGAGGTGGACTTACAGCTCCTCCTTCGTGTGAGAATGAGGCCCTTCAGTGCAGACACCCACCCGGGCACGGGCTGGGATCAGACCTTTGCCCTTTTCCTCATCGTTATTTTACCAGCTGCT
>NW_010532160.1:0-3870 GCF_000687285.1 Phaethon lepturus | reverse complement strand
GGGTGCAGCACCTTGCACCCAGCACCTGCTCCCCACCAGCCCTTGCTGACCACACGTACACATTAACCCTGGCTATATGGCTCTGCAGAAAAAAATAGCAAGGTATACAGAAACATACAGGAATGCAGAAAGCGTCTGAGATTTTTATGTGAAAAAGCTTTACCCGGCTAAACTCTTCATTGCCTAAAACGGAAGGAAGAGAAGGACAGGACTGCACAGAGGTATCCCTCGCTCCTACCCTTCTCCCAGGCAAGATACCACTGGGAAATGCTGGCGTACATCTGCTGCAGAGATTTCGGACGTGCCGCTGCCTTTCCCCAGGCTGCACGAGCGCGGGAGCAGATGGACAGCTGCAGCGAGGCGCTGCCCCTCTACAACAGAGGGGACGATGCCCTTCGCCTGCTTCGCAGAGGCACTGTGGCATTGCGTCGGACCGATGTACAACAGTTAGGTTCCCAGCCAGAATTAGCTGTATAAATGAAGATTATCAGATAACGCTGCCAACAACAGATCCTGGCTGGAAACCAGGCCACGAGGTCTGCCTGCCCCGGCCCTTGGGAACTGAGCTGACATAGCACAGCACAAAACCGCATCAGCTGAGAGCCGGGTAGGTGTACAATATTGTCTCAAGGATCGTAACGGCTCTGTCTAGTTATATCCTGTCCAGTTTTAACTGAACCAATGCCATTTGAATTTCAACGATCATTCTTGCTAAGCTGTCCTTAAAAGGCAGAGAAGTTTAGTCTTTAGCAGTCTGGGAATCCACAATGAGCCATCTCCACTCGGCTCAGGTACCTGGAATCGCATGGAGCACATCAGATCGCTTACGGATCAGATCCTGCTCTAGGATCCCCTGTGGTGTTCAGGTACAAGAGGCGTGATAAACGACAAAGCAACAGGCTTCATTTTGAGCTTCCCTTGCCTCTTTTGGCTTCCCTAATCTCTACATCCCTATTTCCAGATAGATTCTTTCCATGGGCTTGCACGATGGTGGCTATCCCACTGTAATACATCTTTTCTACAGATCCAACCAAGTGACAAGAGCAGAAGAGTTACTAGAAAATAAAGGCTGACATTTATTCTTCTGGGGGTGGTTCAGGCAAAGTAAGAGCTAAATAAGAAAGCTTTTTTCCAAGGAAAACAGCAAAGCCATGTTCTTATGGTATACATCCAAGCTGCAGAAACCATTTTAAATCTAAATGTGTATCAAGAAAATACGTCAAATGGCTTTTATTTGGGAGACCAGCTACCTGAAATAAAAGACTCAGCTGTTTCCATGCTTCATGTTTAAGCTAATCTAAAATGAGAATGCTAGTTTGATTTAGTTTGTTTTCTGCTAAGAGCCAGCCTGTGTTTCAGTTCACCGTGATGAGCATGATCAGTTACTGGTAGGTCTTTCTACGTGGTTTCTCCAGTAACCATTGCTTTGATTGGAGTTAATGTTATTACACGTTGCACCGCTGGAAGATCTGGTCCTCCATTGCTCTGTATTGTCCTATAATGTCCTTTGGGATATACATATGAACCTGAACAAAGCTGTCCCCCTGAGGCCTATTCTCACTGCAGTGCCGTGGGACACGGTGGCAAAGTGCTAGCATGCGGCACGGTTTCTACATGTGAAGTGGCAAGAGCAAAAATGTTGGCATGTGCCGAAAGCACGCAGCCCTACTGTGCCGCCAAACCGGAGCTGACCTCAAGAGGACGCAGTAAGGCTGCTGGATCCAGTCATGCAGCTCGTGGTCTGACACGACCACCCGGTCGGAGGTGGGCCACCAAACCGAGCCCTGCGCGGCAGCACGTGGCTGTGCCAGGCTCACCGCGGCAGGCTGGTCCTCCAGGGATGGCCAGCTTGTGCGGGTGCTCCGCCCCAGGACAGACCCCTCTCCGCACCACCAGGGACACTCGGTCTCAACTTCAAACAGGGTGAGGCAGAGAATCCATCGCTCTGCTGTCAGGTTGTTCCTGTGGCTAATTACCTCCTTTGTTAATGATCTTTAACTAGGAGCTAAACTTGTCACCGTACAATTATGTAACCAGATTCTTTTTGTTATACTGGATCTATATATTGCAATAAAAGCCCCTTTTTCAAGGAGGTAAATTCTCACAAAAGAGTTAGTGAGAGGCAGGTTATGCACCAAATATGTGATAATCTGGATGGACGTGGCAGACAACCTGCAGCTGAACAGAAACACCCCATTTTACAGGTGGGCCACGAGAGAGAAGTCGCCTGAGCCAACCCAATGTATTGGGCCTCTCTCCCCCATCACCTTCCCTCCAATTTCGATAGCTACAGCGCTCGACTCTAACCGCGCGCGGCTGTAATTGCCTGGCACCCACGCACCGACCGCAGCGCAACGGCCGCAGCCCTTCGCACTACGCAGGCTGGCAGCGTTAGCCAGGGAGGCACGCCGGGCACATCCCGCGGCCACCGCCGCGTCCCCAGCCTCCCCTGCGGGAACATCCCGCTTTAACCCTGTGTGTTGGCTTTCAGACCCTCGGGCGCAAGATGCGTTGACCGGGTATGTCAGTCACGGCACTGCGAGCCCAGGTCCTGAGGAAACACTGCGGCTGCCCGGGCCCTGTAGTGTGGTAGCACAGAGCAGCCCTCGCCCGAGGACGACGGTCTGGCTTAACAGTGTGGGTTAAAGATACTTGGTCTTTGGCAAGGGGCACAAGCCAGAACGAAAATAACACACTTCCCTTGCATACAAGGCATTACCGAGAGAAATTGCAACCCTCAGCTTCAAGAAGACTTTGCAACTTCTCATCTTCTTTTCTTTGGAATGCAATTAAAACAAGCAATCACTTTGTTTCAATTATACTAACGACCCGTGTCACGCACTGTCAAAATTACTGACCACGCTCGCGAAGGAGTATTTAGACAGCAACGTGTAGTTACAAAAGCTGGAGCACCGTACGGGACAAAAGGCGTCGTGATGGGGATGCTGCTGCAGCCACACGGAGGACCCCTCTGTCTCTGCCTCAGGCTCATCTTAACTGGATGCTCTATCCTGCCAAACGGACAAGCACTGCAAATGTCTCGGGGATCAGCAGAGCCCTGGGAACATAGAGATAATAGCGAGCAAAACAGCACCTTGTCTCAAGCGATGCTCATGATCGGGTCACTTTTAAAAGAACACAACGAATTGTAATTCTGAAGTGTCGCTTTGAATTTATGACCTCGTGTGCGTTTCATGACTTAGCATCATATTGTGTTACGTCTGATCACATTAGGATATCGCTGAACACAGTGAGACGCAATGTGACACGGAACAAGCAGGGATCAGAAGTAATGCAAAAGATTTTGCAGGTAAAAATATCCACAGGTGAGTTTCAAGAAGGCTTTCCGCAGGAATGACATGCAAATTCCTCCCACTGCTTCACTTCCCACCTACTTGACAGGCTCTAGTGGTTTCATTTAGGCTAGAAAGAGTGAAAAAGTATCTCGCGAAGGGTGTGGATTACAGCCAGCGGTTTTTATTGACTTCTCCTGGAGAGCTGGACACGCAGATTACAGGGGAGGATCCGGTGCAGAACCGCCTGCAGCCCCTCCCTCTGCAATGGAAACCACAGGCACGCAAGTCATGTTCGCCACTGCTGCCGAGTGTACTCAGTAGGAACTACAAATTCAGTAAAACGGAGCTAATTTAGGAATGACTAAGGCCCAGAGAGAGCTCTGCTAACAGACGATCTAATCCTGTACATAAAATAGGCTAGATAATTTCCCCTGTAATTCCTGCCCATAGCCCTGAAACTTGGGGTTGTGTTTCTTCGCGCTGGCACTTCCCTCTTCTCCCGAGGCGCCGGCTGCGTCGTGCCGCGCACCACGGCCCCGGGGACAGGGACGGCAGCAGCGCTCGCCCGCCACCC
>NW_010532159.1:25755-27750 GCF_000687285.1 Phaethon lepturus | reverse complement strand
CTTAATGATTCTGTGATTCTGTGAAACAGTGAAATTATTTTAAGCAGGACTTGTTTACTTTTAAGAAGGCATTGCAAAGGTACAAGTGGTGGCAATATTTGGAAACTGGACTCACAAGTCTTTGAGTCAGAAATCCTTACATCACACACTGTTCTCATTTTGAAGGTTGTCGGGTTAGGGTATTTTTTTCCCCAGGATGCCTTTCAGGTTCCTGCCCTCTGAGCTACCATTTTGTTTCACCTGCACTTTGCTCTCATCCCCCTGCCATGAGTCTCTGTTGCGCCTGTATTCTCTTTTCTTGTGAAAGTTTTAGGTCATGGAGGTACACGTTCATCTCAGCATATCTAAATAAGTCAGGTGCCAACCCTTACACCCTTTTCTTCTGCAAAATGTGTTCAAATTTTCATGCATGACACAGGTATCAGACTGCGGTTTCAACAATCATGTTATTAAAACATGCTGCAGTGAAATTAATTGGTACAATACTGTGAAAATACTTTCTGAAGGAAAAACAGTCATCTCTGTGAACTGCATTATGGCTTATATAAGTTGTAAATGTGTCTTGGGTTTATTCTGGACACACATTTTAGAGCTGTACAGGACAATGTCTCAATCCACTATACCCTGCAGATTAGGGACAGGAACATTTACCATACGTGTATTTAGATTTATACATTAAGCATTGCCTATCTTTGAGTGCATGCTGAGGGACAGAGAGAACAGTAGCAAAATGAAACCTTACTAATTTGCAGGGCAGTTTCTTTTCTTCAAGTGTTTTCTGTTCAAAGAAACCGAGTAACTGCAACATGATGTTCTCTCTTACTGAGTTAGTGATGCGGATTTAGGAAAAACTATGTTGTGCCAGCAAGCAAAATTCAGAAACACTTTATTTGATAGCAATATTAATCGTACAGTCTGGAGAACGCATCAGCGCTTTGTGACTTGAGTGTAATTAACAGTCTTTTGTTGTACACACATAGTATTTATGGAATTTAGATCCAAACACCATACTTTATCTTAAACTGAACCAGAGACCTGTTTACACAGGAGCTTTAGCTTCAGAGCAGCACAGGAAAGCTAATACTTTGCAGAAAGGTGTCTGGAGACCAAAAGAAATTTTTCAAGTGTCCGGCAAAACACGCCCTCCGGACTGCTAGGAAGGCGATGATCGGATTCGCACTACAAGCAGCTAAGTCTTTAAAGTCCAGCAGATAAAAGCAGTGGTCAAGCCTCAGAGACTAGATATTCCCGCATGAAACATAATACGGCATGAAATGGAGAGAAAGGAGATCCTGTGCTTTTAACCAACAGCTCTTTGACAATGAGGCTGAGTGTAAGCAGATGTTGTTGCTGCATAAACAACCAAGTCCTTTGTCCATATAGACCTTAAGAGCTCAGCTTCTAATGGAGGGGTGGATGGCCTTGATTTACACAGTTCAGCAATAAGGCTGGAAATGCCTTTTTATAGACCTAAAGATAACTATCTTTTTAACGCCAGGCATTTTGTGACCACTTTATAACCCTTAAAGACGGCAAATTTACTGCGCAACAAAGCAAATGTTTAAGGGATTTTGCTAACGAGGTTTTCCACCCTTGTCAGAGGCCAGGTCTTGAGAGCCAACTTTGGAGTTTAAAGTGAAAGCTCCAGACCTCGAAGCAATTTGTTTGAAGCACTGTGAACTTAAGAGGCCAGTAAGTGAAATTTGGAGAAGTACTTCAGAGTCCCTTTTTTTTTTTTTTTTTCACTGTTCTCCCTCTCTTTGCGCCTCAATTCTGATTTTTCTAACATGGTACAGAGGTTGACCACATCATGGTCTACCATGGCTTCTATGCATTTGTTAACATAGGTCTTGAGGCCCATGCTTGTCCAGGAAAAGCTTCTGAGGTCCACATTCTGGGTGAAAGCCATACTGGAGCAAGGCACAAGGGCAGGATCCGTCCTGCGGTTGCTCGTCAAAGGCACCTATTCACCTTCAGCTTGGTTTCCTGATCCAT
>NW_010532159.1:19520-25724 GCF_000687285.1 Phaethon lepturus | reverse complement strand
GAATGCAGAGATGCATCATCCTGCACCGCCAAATACCTCCTTTACCCTCAAAGCTGATGTAAATTCATACCATGTGCATGGCAGTGCTGGGTTCTGGCTGAACAGCCCTCTGCAAGGGCATTTTGTCCATCTTACATCTTGTGTATTTTAAGCACCGAGCAGAGCAGGGCAGGCGAGGCAGTTGCACTTTCTCCTGTTGCTCCAGAGCACACGTTAGCTGTTATTTGTTTGTCACGGTATTGCATGTTTAGACTCCAAAACCATAAGTTTGAATAAGAGAGCTGCTTCCTTTTCCCAACAAATGCAGCTTGTTTATAAAAACAAACCACCGAGGCAATAGAAACAGAACGGAGGGAAGTTTTCCCAGCAAAACAGCAATATTGTCATGATTAATCTTCCTGAATGTTGTGACTGATTCCAAGACTTTTTTTTCCTGCCTGTGTGATTTGCTGATGATAAATGCACATTTCTGACCCGAACACAGAGTGCAAACCATTGTGAAAAAGCACTGATAAAATATTATGCAAATAGCAGGTAACTAGTAACTGCAGGTAAAATCAGTTTCTGTGATATTTGTTACTGCAGATATTAAAAATATACTTTATCGGTTCCAGTGTTGTACATTTTCTTTTTTGTGCGTGACAAATGCACATTTCTGATCAGAACACAGAGTGCAAATTATTGTGAAAAAACATTGATGCAATATTATGCAAATAATGAATACCTGGTAACTACAGGCAAAATCAGTACCTGTGATTTATTTATTCTGTTATTTATTACTGCATGTATTAGAAATATACTTTATCCTTTTAAATGTTGTATGTTTTCTTTTTCTTACCTGACAGGATGACAAAATATTTACCTGGTAATAATACTGAAATGGAATTTTTTTAAAGGGAAGAAATTTCAGTAAGTTTCTTAATATGTAGGTTCTTGCATGTGTCATTACCACTTTAATATGAGATAACAAGGTTTAAATAAAAGACGTTCTGGTGTTACTGTAAATAAAATGGGCTTTAAATGATGCTTTAATTCGGATTTCAGTTTTCTTTTCCCACCCTTTACCTTATATTGCTTTTTTAATTATAGAAACTTTTCAGTACTGTATTAAATAATGCCCTTAATACATTTGCCAATTTAAAGTAGTCATGTACAAATCAGGCAATGAGGATGTAAATTCTGAGTCATCTGAGTCATATTTCACTGCCATTTTTCATAAAGAAATGCATTTGTTGTTTATTTTAAATCCTTTTACAAAGTTTTCAGACAAAACAAGGTCAAATCACGTATAACACCAGATCAACGAATAGCAAAGGTCAGAGGTTTGTAATGCTGGTTTTTAAAGGTGGTAGGTCAATGTGCAAAGCCATAGGATTTTTGAAAATAAAGAATCACATCTTGTGCTGAGGATACCGCAAAAGAGAGGTCCTGTTTTAAAGCATTTATTTTAAAAGACAAATACCTCCCTAACAACAAGCCCTTGATGTCTCTGACACAAGAGACATGCAAAAGTCATTAAGGCTGTCCCAGCAGAGCTCCTACAGTTGCTTCACTTTAGGGTGGGTGTGAGTATGCTTAAAATTAAATTACTTTAAAATAAAGTTAGAGCGCTAAGCAATATCCTGCTTTTGACTCAGCAGGGTTTCCCGTGAGAAAAGAAAGTGGGCAAAGAGAGCTTAGAAAGACAGACAAACATATTTACCCCTAGGTGGAAGGTACAAATTAAATTAGCTTGCCACAAAAGGGAGATGTTTTCTCCTTCTGTTCAGATGTCATGGTAGTGAGGAAACATCGTCTGGGGCCAAGAAAAATGGCACAAATGCATTCATCTAAGCTACCATTCATCCTGTTCCAAGGTCTAAACAGAGCACATAAAAGAACAGCACTGCTGAAGCACTTCCTCTCCTTAGTTACCAAATGGGGACTTGCAGAGGAACATGGGAGTGGAGGGTGGGGATATCTCCAGCATGGATTTCGCTATTGTGGTGGGAATGACGGAGGATGTCATAGACCTGATGAGGCTGGATGTGAAATGCTCTCGCCACAATCCGATTCCCTCGTTGCCCTGGGGGAAGCTTCGCGTTGCGCTTGGTGCGGTGTATTGAAAGGTGCACCGCAAACTTTTCCTCTCCCTCTCTGAAGCTGGAAAAAAATAGAGGCACTTCCTGAGAGTCAAGTATATCTTTTATTGTGCCTCATTAATATGCATGTTTTTGGCATTCACTAGGGTTCAGCTGGTACTCTTTCCAGTATCTCATTCTTTATTTATATGAGACTGGGAGGTGTGACCTATGGAGCCAGTTGGCTGTCATGAATTGGAATATTCATTAAGCCTTGTGAATTATGCATTGGACTGCTTATAACACCAAGATCCACAGTTGATCCAGCCAGGACTCTTAACTGCTTCCCATTAGGTGGAATGATCCACAGATTGGTAAAAACATACATGTGTGCTGTACGCTGCAGAAATCGCTGTGCCAGTAATCCAGGGAAGTGCTTGGGGATTTTGTGACTCATACTCGACAAAGTCAGTCTAATCTTTGTTTTCGTATTTATTTGAAGAGTTTTAGAGTTGAATTTCTGCTCTTGCAAGTCACAGTCGCACTGTGTTCCTCTAGATTTTGAGCTTTCTTTCCAATCATTCATCAGGCTGTACAACAAATTGTTTTCTTGTCAGGCTTAGAGGTCTGCATCTAGCAAGAAACCCTCTTATATAGATATCAAGTGCTACTTTATGTGGGGAATTCAGTGTTAAGAAAGAACTCTCGAGAATACAGATATTCACAAAAGGAAAACTCTTGCTTGCCTGCAAGGTCATTCCTTATTTTATTTGATTAGGTGAAACATCACATAGAGGCTAGATTTGATTTTCAACTATTGCTTCTGAGTTTTGTATGTGTCTTAAGGTTATATTTGTCTTAGTGCTTATGAACGGAAGTTGCATACAAAGATTTCATCCTCTAAAGCCTGTGGTCAGCATCTTATTTGTATTTTGAAAAGCACCAATTAGATATTCTTCTTAAACTCTATTGTTTACATGGAGGAGACATAAAATGGAGGCAATGGTTAAAATAAATTTTAAAAAAATTTGGGGAAACTTGACACGTCAAGATTAATGAAGGATTTTAAAAGCTTTGGTCACTTTAATAGTATCAACAGGTCTCAGTGCAGAGAAGTTGTCTTGTCACCTTATGACCTTTTAGTTTGAGATTTGTAGTTGCAGTATGACCCATGCAAGCCAAAACTGTAAAAAAACACCTAACCCAAAAAAAAAAATTCCATTGAAAAGTCTCCACATGGATTTTCCATTTGCCATGAGGGTTATGCACTAGATTTAAGTGATAACCTTTCTGCTGAAGCATACCTGCCAAAGCGAGTAGCAACTCTACGTGAAGCAGCTGGGAGAAGTAAAGCTCTTCTTGTGCAATCTGAATTTGCCGCATTGTTTGTGATAAGTTCTGTGACCTGGCCTGAAAGTGGATAGCCTGATCTATGAAAAGGTCACGGGTGAGCCCTGTGTAAAATGGCATTGTTTACAGTTTTTTTAGTGAAGAGATTAGCTGTCATTTATTTCCACATACCTTAACTGAAGAGCTTTAAAGGTTCCCAGCAAGAGCATGTTCTTTTCTCTTTCTCAGCCTGTCACATACTTGTCAGATTCAATAAAATTCCTTACCTGAATTATGCAGATGAGGTTTTGTTGTGTCCAGCACCCATCATTGTTCATCTCCACTACAGCTGAAACTTCTAGCAGCCCTCTTGCTTATACTGCCTGATTCCAGCACTCCTTAGGTCAAGACCTTTCAACCTCAGGGCTTGACTTATGCCACAACCATTTGACAAATAGCCCAGGCCTTCACAAAGGATGGTTGAGCTCCAAAGTGACTGCTCTCTATACACCACTGTTTCACTGTTTTGACATTTCCTTCTCACTTTTCCCCTCGGTAATTAGACAAAGGAAGAAAAAGACATGTGTGTCCAAGGAATGCTTTCATTTAGGGATGTGATAAATGGCTATCCTTTCCAAGAAGCTATGGTCCCACTGTAGGAGAAAGTTTCTTCTCAAGGAAGCTGAGCAAGGACAGATACCTATTTTCTGCCTTGCAGGGCAAGAGGCTGTGTGGGACACACAACATCTTCCACTGTAAAACCTGTATAGTACCGCTATTGATCTTGTATCGTCGTTTCACCCAGGCAATGTAATGGAGTTGAACAAGATGTCCAGATGCTATGTTCATTCATTGTTCATAAGCTGGCATAGGACAATGTAGCATGTTTACCATAAAGGATGGAATAGCAGACCAAGCTGGACTAAAACGTAAATGATGGAAATTTGTGTCATTCATTTTCTTAAGAATTTTGGTTTTTATAGGATGGACAGAATAGACAGGAACTGTTTATCCCAACTCTGGGATTCTTTTTGTTTCTTTCATTGATTTGTTTCTCAGTTTCAGTTTCTCCATACGTGACCTGCAAAATATGAGTATGATATTTGCAGCCTTTGTAAAGTGTTTAGGAATCTCCAAGTGAAGAGCTCTGTGTGAAGCACAAGGCATTATTAGAAGCAGCAGCATTTGTAGCACCATTCTTCTACTGAGTGTCTTCAATTTAAAGCACTGCTTACTTCAGAAGAACTCATTCTCATCAGAGCACATTAACCCCTGCTGCCCATAATTTTTCATGAATTTTTTCTGAAATAACACTAATTTATTGGACTATCAATGATTTGACATATTAGTGAAGCATGACAAATTTGAAAGTATTTTAAAGGCATTCAGATCAAGACCTTTCAACTGTAGAAGTTTGTATGGTTAAAACAAAACTGGCATTGTAACATAGAATATTTCTTAATAGAGAGAACTTATGTCAACCATGTTTTTATAAGCTTCTTTCAGATTATTGTGTTAATGCTTATTGTTCCATTGGGAAGAATGGCTGCCAAACATGTAAAATAATTGAAACTGCATGTGACTCAGTTGTTAGAGCTGCAGTGAGGAATTAGTGTGTTACAATTCATGGTATGGTTAATCTGTCTCTTCTGTTCATGGTAACGCATTAATCAGAACATTACCAAATCACATTACCAAATCACTCAAATTATTTTTATGATCTGATACTACATTAGGATTAATAAACTAACAAAACTGCCTTTGGAGTTCTGTGCATGATATACGGCCCTTTTTTCCAAGGCTTGTAATTAAGAGGATGACAAACACCAGAATATTCTAAGTACTTAATTTGGTGTGGCATAAGATTAACATAATTTTTTCTGTTTGTAGTATCACCATCTCGTGACACCACCTCCTCCTCAAGAATCAAATAAGGTAGGTTAGATGCATTTGCAACGTAATTTCTGTAAAACATGAACATAATGGGGGAAAAGAATTACATGTAGAAATATTGGCTTTTAGGAAACTGAGGTCTTGCATGCTGTCCTTTTTCACTTCCTGCATGCATCATGCAGACAAATCCATAATGTAGTTATTTTGGAAGCAATTCTACTATTAAGTCAAAAAAAAGCATGAATTTGGCTTGATTTTTTGGCTCTGAAAAAGGAAAGGCTCTCTAGAAGTTTCCCGTGTTAACGTGCAAGACCGGATAGCCTTATATACCTGAAATAACACAGCCCCAGGGCTGGTAGCAGGACACGTTCCAGCTCACACTTCCTTCCCAGTGCATGTGAATGCATTCAGTAAGGGGGGGGCATGGGGTGGGAAACCATGGGAACCTGGTTGGGAAACACTTAACTAGTATCCTATTATTGAAACAGCTAACTGGGCTGAACCAACCGTTGCAAATCTAATGATGCTGGAAAGCAGAACGGCCACGTCTGCACTCTTTTCTCAGGCAAAGTGCCGTGCTGTCATTAGAACATTGTCTTGCCTTCACTTACTGAGCTCAGTCAGATGCAGACTGATACTTTCTTAGCATTCTCTGTCTACTCTATGAACTTCCACAGTTCAGATTTTCCAGGGATGGTCATTGTGTTGTCTTCTTCCAGCTTTCTTGAATCTGCATTCCATTATGTGGGACTTAGTGATACTCAACTTTAACTTTTTGTTAGTTTCCTACTCATACTTTGAATGTGTTCATCACCAGTTTTAAACTCTTAAATGTCCATTTACAAAAATATTCTGTGGCTTCCTTTAAGAACAAAACATGCAGTAGTCCTAAGGAAGTGCAATAAATAGCAAAATAAAATAC
>NW_010532159.1:0-19489 GCF_000687285.1 Phaethon lepturus | reverse complement strand
CTGCTGAAAAAGGTCTGAGGATCTTGGCACCGTTAGAGAATTTACATTGGTAACTGTTGTCAACTCTTTTGTAATAAGCATTGCATCTATTAGCTCTTTGCACAGACGTAAAAGAATAAATTGCTGATAATTTTCCACTGAACCTCTTTCAAGTCTTGTTCAAAAATGCAAAGAAAGCTAATATCTTAAATTTGGATACATCAGCAACTCAGCATAAGTAAGAATACAAGAGTAACTATTGTGAAACATACCCTCAAAAATGCTCTTGGAGACTAACGCATTAACCTTCTTAAAGGTAAATGTTGCTCAATTTTTGTTCAGTGATCTTAGCTGGAAATAGACAAATTTCATTCTATGCATTATTAGATGAGCAAGAGTTCTAGAGTGGCTTAAGTGTTGGCATCATCCTGTTAGAGATTTCTATGACCTCAAGCGAGGAACAGTAACTTGCTCCATGTGTGTGCATCTGCTCGTCTACTCTTTTTCAGAGCAAAATTAACTAGAAGATCAAAAAAGAAACATGGATTTTGAAGAATTCCTTAGTTCATCAGCCTGTTCATCATGATTATCTCTTCCTACATTTTCCTATGATTAAATGAACCACCTGGTATCTAGACCTATGGTAACTAAACCCAGTTTATACCCAGCTAACGTAGCTGGTGTGAGCTGGGCAGATGTAATCAGGTCTCATTTATCTGGGCAGTTTCCAGGTAGACTGCAATTAGTGACCAGCGTAAACCTGGCAAAAACTACTATGGCAGATACATACAGCTGAAGAGGCAAGAGAAATGAGCTGGCCGTGCAATGAAAAGTGGTCATTTATGTGTATGCCTCTGAAGTTTGGAGCCCAGGACTCTTTCTTTTTTTCTTCTTTTTTTTTTTAAAGTCTTCTGTTGCTGGGATGGGGCCATGGATTTTTTAGAGAGTTTTTTATGGATTCACTATTTTATTAACATCGGGACACTTTGATAAATGATAGGGCATAGATATGTAAGTAGGACTAAAGTTTTTACAAAACTTTGTAAAAACAAATCCATGAGTCCATGCAGTAGTGAGCCTCAGACACTTAGGAGAGGCATTGCAGGGGTCAAACAACTTTTTTGTCTGAGTCACAGATGCATTTTCAGCTTGACTTGCATTTGTTGAAACAGTTGTGCACAAGAGAGGTAGACAGATGGATGGGATGTGTAAGGTTACATAGTCTTTGAGCAGTTTTTGCCTTAGACCTCATGGCTAAAAAGTAGAGAGATCTGTTGAAAAAAGAACTGTGTAGACTTTGTAAGCAAGAGAAGTGTGCAAGGAGGTTAGAGACCCTCTTCAAGAGAGTCTCTGGTTGTTGGCATTTGTTGACATTCAATTTGAAAATAAAAACTTCTGCTTGTTTTTTGTTTTGGCTCTGCAGTGCTCTTTGTTCTGTATATAAGTCGCTACACAAGACATTAAATTCTCCTGTCCCTTGGAGCCAAAAAAAAGGAACTGATGTCTTTCCTGTTTCAAGTCTTTAGATATCAGGGCTATATATGTTTATTTTTACATAGTGCATGTCCAAAACATTACGAACGAGCTGATCAGAATTTGTGGCTTGCAATAGCTGCTAGAGTTTCATAAAGTTTTGAAATGTTAGTGGAGCCCTACTCACTAGTCTAGTAAGATCCATGAATGATTTTCTTACCAGTTTGATAGAAAGATATTTGTTTACATTCTTGAATTTCCTTTTAACTAGATCAGTCAGTGAAGATTATCCTGTCTCCTTTGCACTTTTCCATATTTATCAAAGTATTTCTCTTTCCAGAATACCAAAATTTCCACAGAGATCAGTTCTTTTTCAGTTTTTCTCTTAAAACCTCCCAACAAAATTCAACAAAACAATTTGAAATAATAAACCAACATTATTTTTGAAAAAGCAACAAAATCCATTAAAGACAACGTAGCTCTATCCATTAACAATTATTTAAAAATATTTTAACACAGTACATATCCTAGAATCATGGAGTCATAGAATCTTTGTGTTAGAAGGGACCTTCTAAGGCCATCAATCCAATTCCCCTGCGGTGAGCAGGGACATCTTTAACTAGAGCAGATTGCTCAGAGCCCCATCCAACCTGACCTCAAATGTTTCCAGGGATGGGGCATCTTATATAAATAAGCATGTACAACATGGGTTTACTATTGGAGGACTAGAGAAAAGGACTAGGACTGAAAAAAGAATCTGAAAGCATATTTTCTTTGGAAATTCCTTGTATATGCATTTTTAATTTTTGTTTTTCAGAGACAGGAGATTAAATATAACTGCCACAGCTTCTTCTTGCATTCAGATTTTAGTAAATCATGGAAAAGATGTTTATAGTCCCAAAGTGGGGTTGACAAAGGCTGTGGTTGCCATGATTCTCAAAACCTCTCTGCACAGCTAAACACAAAACTCAGCTCTAGAAGTACCTGTTCCTACCCATGCGTCAGTCACCAGCAGCAATAGTTCCTTGGTACCAAAAACCCCTTCCTGTTTTAGCCATGCACGGAAATGTTCCATCCTTGAAAACCGGGGCACATTATGCACTTTGCCTTTCCTTGTTCTTTCAGGATAAGTTTTCTGAACCCTAAGAAGATATTTTTCTGCTGCTCATGCTGAAAGGTCTTGACCTGGGCCTGATCTGGCAACAGGTCCAATGATCAGGGCTCAGTACAAAACGTGGTGAGATCTGTTTTCCTCTGTGCTGATGAGAAAGGAGGTGTTACTGTTGCTGGTATGCTAACTATTGAGAGGTTAATACTCAAAATGTACTACATATATGGATAAAAGCAGAAGGGGAAGCATCAGTGTACATCTGGCCACCTAATATAGCACCTTGTGTCCATCTCTGTATCTTTGTGTCAGCATCCCATAGGTGAAGTAACTGTTCCCATGTCGTCTCTGATCCTGCTTGCTGAGGTGCCCGGACAGAACTTGCATTTAGGCGAGTTCTGGAGGCATTTTGCAGAGACCTGTTTAAGAGATTAGGAGATTAATTTCTAAGCAGCATACCACAAGAAATCACGCATGACCAAATCTAGTTCAAGATCCAGCTGCAAGTGAAGAAAGTGGATGTGAAAGAGAAGAGATGTTTTCAGTCAGAATTCTTCCAAATCACAAGTGAAAATCCCAGTTCTGCAGCTGTTATTTGCACTGATCCATTGGAACTGTTCTGTTGAAGGATGTGTGTCAATATCCTTGCCATTGTTTGGAATTGCAGATTGCAATATTGGATCAAAGTAATCAGTCAAAGCTTGACATTGTCAACGTCGTAACATAGAAAGATCTTGATTTTTTTAGTTGAAGCTTCAACTGTATGTATTAGTTCAGAATAAACCACTTCTTCCTGCAGGACACATATAGACATTTTGATGTTGTTAAGAGCCACAAAACCTGCATCTTCTGTATGAAATGGCCTCTGGCGAGGGGAACGTGCAAGGGTGCTCGCAGTGGTGAGGTGCATCCCAAGGACACCCCAGCTCCACCACAGGACGGGACCAGTGTCTGTCTGTTCCCAGCCAACACCAAGCTGCTGCCGAATGTGCAGTGCAGTGGCGGCGTGGATTGCCCATATTCTGACTCAACACCGCGTACGGATCAGCTCCACACGGCCGGATCCGGTTCTTGCCCACTGACCTTGCAATACTTGCAGATTCAGTTTCTCTTACCCTCCCGTATTTCTGTGAGCGGCACGTAGGACATGTCAAAGGGCTAATGTTTGTAAGCCGTGCTGGCCTAACAGGGAAAAATAGTTGAATATAGATGGGACAATATTTCATTAATATTGTTATTAATTAAAAGGGGTTAATTTCATCACGCTGATTTTCTATGACATTCTCTGAACATAGAGAATGCTACCTGACACGAGCGATTAATTTTATTTTTTTTTCTCAGTTTCAAACCTTATTTTTGTGCTAATGGAATGCCTTCAGGACCTCACAACTGATCCTTCTGTACAGGACCAAATTGAGTCCTACATGGAGATAAATGCAGAGGAACAAGCACTATCTTCAGTGTAGTTATTCTTACCTTACTTCACTGTTCTCAGAAACATTGTTTTTTAACTCAGCTATGCTTTATACTGACATTCTTTATCTTGAAAGATTTGATGCATCTAAAGGAGTTACCATTCCTTGTAATCATACATGTGTCCTAATCCTCAGCTGGTGTAAATCAGAGTAACTACACTGACAGCTTAAGATATGGCCCATGGTGAATGTTGTTCATAACAGCCTCTAACAAGATTGCTGTCATATGAGTTATTCTTCTGTAATACACACACTACAGATAACAGGTTTGCTGTAGTTCCCTTTCTAAACGTCGCCCATTAAGAAACTGGAAAAATGCCATGTCCTGAACATAGTAAAAGAAATACTTAAAGTGACCAGCACAATCTACAGATAATTAACTTCAATGGATGGTTGGTTACAATAATTTAATTTCCAAACACTAAATACTAGTCAATTAAAAGCTTATAAAATGTGATTATTGAATACAATTAAGGTATGTTAGAATAATATTTCCACACAGACATAGTGTTATGCATCTCATACATTTATAAACTATGCTTTTAATGCATACTGAAGTATGAACATGCACAGTATTGCGGTTCTACTGACAGCAGCAACATATGGGTGATCGCATCCTTTAAAACAAACTGTGTGGAATAGTACTAATTCTCTAATCAGTAAATGTCATTCTCACTTCCGCCTTTTAGTGACAGCAAGTGAAATGAGATTATATTTGTTGGGAGGGTGAGGAGGGAGAATACAAATTTATGTAATGTGTCTCAAGCCATATTTTACAATAAACGTGTTTTAAGCTTTCACTTCATACTAAAGAAGAAAAAAAAGCCCACAAGAGATGTTTCATTGGACAAGTTTATATGAGGAAATGCAATTTTTCCTGTACTGCCTGCTATGTCTACTTAAGTTTTCCAACCTCTTGTTCACCTAGTAAAAACTACAGATCACCACCTATTAAAACGCTGTTAGTAACTGTGGCTAATGAAAAAACATTTTTACTTAGTTACACTTGGCTGCCATCAAATCTCTAATTTGTGTTGCTGGCTTTTCCCTTTTGATCTTTTGCTGAAGTTCTAGCATGGAAAATGTAATGAAAAAGCAAAGAAAATAAAAAAAGGAAGAGAGGGCAATAGAGGAGAGATAGGGAAGGTACAGAAGAGCAAAGTGGAAAGGTGTCTTTGGACTAATGTAGGGCTAGAACGAAATATTGGGAAATGTATAGAAATGGGGGGAAAAAGCAGTTGTGTTGGGGCAAAGAAAAAGAAACAATAGAAACAGAGAAGAAGCAGATGAGAAAAGAAGGACACAAAAAGAAGCAACAGGGAACAGAGAAAGGAAAGGGAGCTATTGTAATAAAGAAAAAAGATGAATCTGAGAAGTTTGTAGAAAACTGGGACATTTGCTTCTGACTTACACATTCTTCTGCTCTTTGTCTCTCTTCATGGGGCTCCAATTTTCAGTTGAACTATACAAGGTAGAAGTGTTAAAATGACTGTTCACGATCAACACGGAGATTTGCAGACCTTCTGTGGGAAAGCAAACTTCAGTGTGATATTTTACAACAAATCCTGAAATTAAACAAACCCTAGGGAGCTGACAGCCTTCTCCTCATTTTGAGGCTCTGCCGGGGCCTGAGTCACCATTTTAGAGCGTCCTACACCAGGATGATGAACACTTCACGTCCATGATTCATCTGCCTCCTTACTGCCTTCTCACCACAAATTCATGCATGAGCAGACTTCCTTTCCAGCTTCCACAATATTCTGTACTCTCTTTAAATGGTTCCCTTTCTTCACTCTTTCTGGATGTAACCATCCTCCACATCTGTCCAAGAGATTCTCCCCTCCAAACTTCACGTTATGGCTAATTCCACACACTGTGTGAGAAAATGAACATCAGCAGAGATGAGATGTCTTCATGCTCTTCCAAATATTTTACGAACCTTTGCCATATTCCTGTCCCGTTCTTACATTTTTTGAGATATGAGTCAAAGATCTACAGAGCCTTTCCAGGAAAGCCATGTGCAGAGCTGTGGAGAAACTCTCATTCCTCAAAGACCTTCAGAAAATTGACTCAGACATACCTCAGACTTCAATAGTGTCACATGGGCAGAGGTCCCTGCAGCCACCCACGTGTTTTCTGTACTCGGAAAGGCCATCAAAGTTTCCATTTCAAGCCTCTTGGTTGTTAACTTTATATCAAAATCTTCTTCCTTGTATTTCTCTTTCTTACTCTCTATCAGCTGTTCAGATTTCACCATTTTTTACCTCCCTCCAATACCATGTTTGACTTGGTGCTGTCAGTATATCACCTCTTTCCTCTCACATCATGTACCTCATAGAAAGACAATTTCTTCTCCTTAGTCTGCCTGAGAAATTTTAATGGAATATGAAACTGCTGAAATGGTTTAAGAGTTTTAGGGTAACATTTTATTTAATGAAGGCATCTTACCCTGAATTTAATTTTTCTTGACAATTCTGGATAGTTTGAATGCTCTCTTTTTCAGTTTTTTTCTCAATGACGCATAGAGCTATTCTTGTATCTGATTTTATAGAATCAGGTGTTACAGGACCTCATATCTATACAGCTGCTCTTTTGGCCTACAATGCAATTTCCAATATTACTAAGATTATTTTGCTCTGTCCCACCTGCTGACTTCTTCCTCTTCCTCTTCCTCTGCTTCTTCCTCTTCCTCTTCCTCTTCCTCTTCCTCTTCCTCTTCCTCTTCCTCTTCCTCTTCCTCTTCCTCTTCCTCCTTTTTCTTTCCCCTCCCCATCCCTTCATATCAAGTTTGTTTTGAAACCAAGGGGACCACTAGGGGAAAAAAATATTTTAAAATCTCCCGTGCTTTCTGTTTGTCTTCTTGGGTCATGATTTCAGGTTATATTTGAGCCTGTCAGGATTATGATTTATTTTTCAGCAGAGGATGTGTGCTCTAACTTTATGCTGGCACATAGGATTTCAAGAAAGGCATCAAGTATGATAAAGTTTCTTAGAACTGCTTCCTCCCAGACAAGCCTCCAAAATGACGAGAAGTGAGATAAAACCCTCCTTTTCTTCACAAGACAAGAACTTTACTCACCTGACTCCTGCTTTTTGTTTTTCTCCCATCACTGGCAGTAGGTTTTAACCAATTTTGAAACTTTGCTGTAATTGGAGCATAAGAAAACACTTACCTTTGTGTTATTAGGAGGTATAAGAGAGGTCAGCTTTACTTTCTGATGTAGGAAACCCTTAGGGCTTTGTCTTCACTGAGTAAAAGGTGGGAGTGGAAGGAGAACTCAGTAATCACAACTTTTAAACCACAGCAGATGAAATCTGTCCTCTCCCACACACAATTCCTACTTCAGGTAAAACGAGAGTGCTTCTGTTGTTATTACACACAGTGATAGACAGCATCTGTTATCCCAAAGGGTGAAAAAAAGTCCCATACCCTTGCAGCAGTGAAGATAAAGCTTTCAAGTACCAGTTCCTGGTGAAGCTTGTCTGCAGATGGGAAGCTCATGATAATAAACTCCTGTTCCGGATTCACCTCCTTTGTCAAAGACTGACTGTTTCCCTAATAGTTTTCTGGCCCAGGAGTCAGGGGCTTCTGTGCTGTGAAATGCTCATTGCTCAGGACACCCAGGACAGTCTGACTGTCCCATAAAATTTTCTTTGTATTGCACAGTGATTAGGGAAGCACCTCTACTCAAACACTTTTAAGTCATAAAAAGCCGACAAAAAGAACCCAACAAGTTCTTGCTGAATAAATCTCTCTGCTGGTAAACAGTAGACACAGTAAACTTTTCTTCAAATTTTTCATCCAACTTACACATATGTATCTTTGCAAATATATGTATTTTCTTTACTATATTTCAGACTCTTTTTACATTGAATTGCTATATTCCTTCATTGAACATACCAGTTGCCTCCGCATCTAACACATTTTTTATAAAGCCGTACTGCCATCAGTTTTCGTGTAGCTTCAAAAGAAGTTGGCACTGAGAGCACTGATCCTGGTCTTATAAGAGGCAATGGGAAAGTGCCCCATAGGCTTCTGTGCAGCAGGATCAGGCTTTAAACAGTTATTTGACCAAACTGTAGATTAAAAAGGTTTCATGAATTTATGGAAGATTTCTCTGAGCAAATCCTCATCATTTTGTGGCCCTGCCACAGTACAGACCTGGAGCTAGGAAAATTAAGAGTACCAACAGAGTCTGTGAAAATGTTAGGCGTGGCTTTTTCATATTATTTCTTTTATGTAGCCTAGTATTTATCTATTGATCTGAGCTCAAGGAGGCTTCATCCTGAAGCTGAGCAAGCTGGTTTATTATACAAAATGGGCAAATGTAGAGGTAGCATTTGAGTTTCTAGACGCCCTAGTCTTTGTACCTAAAAACTTTGTACCTTGGGGCAGATTTAGAGGTGCAAAGATGTTTTTATAGAGTGAATATGTTGTTCTTGTAACATTTGTGGAAAATCTTTGCAGAATTAACTACTTTTACCTTTGGAAAACAGATCTGTTTCCTCTGCCTTTCTGACAGCCTCCCTTTAATTTCTTCCTCTTGCCTCCCAATTTGTGCTTTTTTCAAATTTTTTTTCATTTATTTTCTCTCTTAATGGAGACATTTCTTTATCCCCACATCTGCTGTCTAGCCAGGGCATGATACCTTTTTTTACCCTCTGCACATGCAGTCCTGTAAAAATGTGGCAGATTGCAGAGTTCAAGTGCTCCGAAATGTGAAGCGAAACAGCTGCGCCTAATCACTTGCACAAGGAAGGTTTTTGGAGCTTCAGTTTCAGCTCTCATCTGCCTGGAATCCCATATTTCCTGTGTCCAGATCGAGTGGCAGGCAATGTCAGAGGTCTTTGATATATGGGCATCATATTCAGAGCCAGTGCAGGAGGCCCTTCGTTAACAGCCGCAGCACGTTTTTTAATTTGATATAACTTCCAGACACTTTGTTCATGTTCAAGGAAGTGTAGTTCCCATAGAGAGAAGCACACAATTTTTAGCAGTCGTTTATCAAGCCAGAGGTAATTCACATTATTGAATTGAATGTTTTTTTATGCATCACTCACCTATACAACTCATGGAGACTGTCAGGCTCACAGCCACTTGTAGGGAACGGGTCCATTCCCTTCATTTCTTTAATGCACCTTGAACATCACCTCATGAGGACAGCCTTCCCTCAAGATGTGCTGTACTATTCTCTTAAATGGTCTTCTGGAGCTGAACTGTCAGTCGTTTCACCTTGATGCCTCTTGGCTGCATCACTTTTGCAAAGAGCTAATATTGACTTTATTTAGAGTATTTATGCAGGGCACTACATGATCATAGGATAAGGTCCTCCTTATCCGATCGACTAGCTGTGTGATAAATTGTATTACCTAGTGAAGTAGAAAACTGGGTGTGAGTAAACTATTTTCTCCTGGGTGATGTATATCACACAGAGTAATCCACAAAATTTCTGATTCAGGAACAAAGGTTAAAAAGTAAAATTAATGGAAAACATACTAGAAATTAAAAGCCAGCTCTCCTCCAGTCTATAGTTGGCTTTGAAAATCTTCCTGTTCAAACTAAACATAATTTTGAAAGTATGTGCAGACAAAAGGTGACACTTAAATTTGGAATCCTGAAAAATTGTGACTGATGAGCCTTCAAAACAGAAAATATAATTACCAAAGCACAATTAGGTGTATTTTATTATGTATTGCCATTGCATTTGATTTATTTAGATGTGACAAATTACTGCTGAAATGGTTTGATTTAACCTTTGCTACAACATTTTATCAAACTGATCTTTGTGATCAGTGATGCTTTGGAATGTGAACTGTGCAGAAGGCAATACCGAGTGTTCAGCGCTTTCAAACCCAGCTCTGTTTACCAAGCATAAATGCAAATGCCGGTTAAACTACTTTCACTTCTATCTTTCTGCTGTTCAAGTGCAGGAACAATTATCTCCATCAATATTTAATGGCCTAATCCTAAACAGACAGTTCCACAAGTACAGGCAATAGTCCTGTTAACGTGCTGTTAATTTTCAAGCATAGAGACTGAAATGGACTATAGAGTTACTGAAAATGAGTAGAAGTACATTTCCCTAAGGTAAAATACACTCAGCAGCCCCTGAATAAAGGAATTAGATTTTTTCCACGGTACTGTTTAGTGGATTAAATTTGTGCAGTCCTCTCCATTCATCTCTGGAATGTGCCTTTTCCAACTTTTTCCGGGTGTTCATTGCACAAAAAACTTGACTGCCTTGTTCTCTCGTTGGTCACTGTGGAGTTGGAGAGGGATATAGCACTGAGGAGGGATTATGTATTTGATTTTTTCTTGACTTAGCTCCTTACAAACCATGCTTGTTTCCTTAGATCTTCTGTCCTAATGTAAGTAAGTCAGAACTTGGTCTGTTGTTGATTCCTCCTCTATAGCATTATTTAATGCCATCCCACTACATGACGGGAGTAATGGATTTATGCCACTAAAAAAATGGTTTTGCCACTGTAAGAACATATGGCTTCATAAATACTTTTTTTCAAGAGAGATTCAGCCTATTAAACTTGTATCATGACCGCTTTATTTCTGAAATCAGACGTTTTAAAGTAAATAGCTGTCTGCCACATATATACATGTTAAAGTTAACTGTTAGCGGAGGGAAGAAATTACTCGGAAAGGTGCAGGGAGTAACAGTAGGGGAAACAAAAGCTCCCTTTTTATTCACAGGCTAAATACAGCATACAGCAGCTGCACTTCATGCTAAACCCACATTATCCTCTTTATGACCTCAGTTTTGACCTTAGACGGGGTTTCATGCTCTGCTTAAAAGCAGATAGTATTTTTGTTTCTAACCTGATGGCTCATGAAGCTCTTTTGAACACAAGTTGCAAGTAGCCTCATGAAAATAAGCTAAATACCTGAGTTTGAGGTTATGGATTTCTTTATTTATGGGAGGGTAAAAAAACCCTATATAAGGTCTATGAGATGACTTTCTTTGCAAGCCACAGAGACAAAAGTCGATGTTTGTCTGTTCCACAGTGTATTCCCAGAAGATAAAACTAAGAAGCCACCTGCTTGCAAATTAAAATGTAAAGCCTAGCTACAAATCTAGTTATTTCGAGCATCCTCCTATAGAAACCACTCAAGAACATGTTTCACATTGCCAGGGCTTAGGATTCCTCTGTGCTCTTCAGTCTGAGTAACCCTCTAATCCTGGCATGGTAATGAAGCATTTAAGATATTAATATAGGGAATCAAATATAATAAATAGTCTTCATTGTGTAAGATAATGAAGAATAAGTCAAGTTTCTTGGTAAAGGACAGGAAAGCTGACTCCATTTGAATGCCAGACTGAGTAATGTGATCATAAAATTGACTGAAAATGTTATGTTTTTTTTTTTCGATGTGTACAGAGTGCTGAACACCCAAAAGTCCAAACTGCTTAGGAATTTGCAGGCTGAGAATTTTCTTTTCAGTAAGAAAGTAAGAGAAAGTATAAGGAAAATACTCAACAGCCTGCCTTTACAGTCTGTTGTCAAAGGTGAGAAAACATGTCAGTAAGTCAAGTTTGAGTTTCTTTGTAGAGTATGCAAATAAATCCGAGAAGGGAACTTCATGTACAGTTTTGGTTTGTAGGGTCAGGCACCCGGTACTTGAAGTCTATATGTTGCACTTGGGTGAACATTAAGCACCAAAATCCTTTTGATCTTGCCCTTTCCTCACACAAAGATGAAAGACGTGCTATGTTTCTATGACACAGCATTAATGCTATATTATTAAGAACCAGATTAACTTTCACTTTGGACCTACTTCATCCATATGCAGGCTTAGTCTTGATCTGTTCTTGGGCTGAAATTTGCCATTTGTACCAAATCCTGCCAGTTAATAACCTTTTTTTTTTTTATTTTACATACAAATGTATAAGTATCATAATGCATCCATCCAACTTTTCATTCACTTTTTACCGTCTCAGTGCACCTCTCTCAGGTGCACTGAAACTCAGCTCGATACGTTAGAGTAAAGGCAGACCCTTCCCGATATGAACCTTGGGGCTGTCAGAGATTTTCCTGCTCTATGTTACAAATAGTAAGCGTTAAAAGGCTTTTGCATTGGCAGTGATAAGGACAACAAAAATTCCTTAATTGCCCCTGGAAAGGCCACTGCAATAGAAGTACAGAAAATTATTTATATCTATCCTGTGGCTCTATTCATCTTTCTAATTGTTTAGAAACAGGGTCCCCGTACTGAACCTGTGTTTATATTTAGGATTGTCTCTTTATAAATCATAATTTTTTTGGCAATTTAAAAAGTATATTTATCCAAAACTGACCAACTGGCATCAAAAGTACTTCTTTCTTCATGAGCACCATGTTAGATTTAGATGCAAACTTCTTCTTAAAATGTTGCTGTTGAAATTTGGTGTATTTTCAAAACCCAGTTTGCCCCTTTCAGCTGTAAGATTGTCTCCTCTCACAGTTCTCAGTATTGATCTAGAATATTTTTTATACCTTGGAAGTAAAAAAGTTGAAAGAAACTTGTATTGTACCCATCACAACAAAATATTTTGGAGTGTTTGGGGAAGGTTTTGTTTTTCCTTTTGGGACTACTCTGCTTTGCATAACTATCAATGCGCAAAGAATTATCCGGCATTACTGCAGTATTTGCAATTCTATCTGGAGTCAAACTTCAGAAATACATTGAAAGAGCATGTTCCTGTGAGAAATCTAGCTCAAGTTTTAGATGAAACTTGGATAGGATTCAAATTAGCTTTGAAGCCTTCCTTTTTCCAGAAGTCTTTTGCTGTTATACTGGTGCGTTTCAACCTTTCTTAGTTTGCAGAAATTTCTAAACAAATTTAGACCTGCTTGGAAATGCGATTCTCTTTTCTTAGGTTTCTGTCACAGATTCTTTAGGAATGTGGGATAGACTTCCCACCTGAAAGCCACAACAATAAACCAACAGCTATGGCTTTGGACCATGAGATATAGACGATGGGAACTCCTACAATCTGACCGTCTCAAGAGGCTGAGAATGGCATGTAAAAACCAGTGGGGACTGGATAGACTGGATAGACTTTCTAGTCTGCTAGAAAGAATCCTTTTAACAACAAAAAAGAAATAGCGAGAATTACTATTCTCTGTACCATAGACTGTATTACACTTCAAGTGTACAATATAATCAAAGACATGGGATATTAGGTCTCTCACTTACTACCTCCTTATTCCCAATATCTCTTTTGTAGTAGTTTTCTAACTGTTCTAACTGAGCCCAGACAATGATCACTTACTGTTAAACAGTGGAGATCAAAGCATGAAACCAACAGTTGACTCAAGACAACGCCCTTAAAAATGCCGATTGATCAATAATGATGCATGTAGACAACTTTTTATTCTTCAGTCTGAGACAAGTTTAGGATGATCTGTGGAAACTTATAGTAAAAATAACACTCCTCTGTGCTTTGGGAAGACTGTCTGCCTTGCTTTTAAGCAAGCATACACAGCAGGCTAAAACAGGACCACAGCTGTCAACGCTAGCACTGCAGATTGGTAAGAGATCATATTCTACTCCTGCTACTTGTTTGCAGACCCTTTTACATGTAAGTCAGTGGTCAGCACTGTGTACCTTAATGTCTGAGTTAAAAGAAATAGGTAAGGAGTTGATAGCTTTTCTTATATTGCATTACAAGAGAAAGATACTTCTATAGGAGGTTGTGATGTGTGTTTCTGACTTGAATGGTTCCAAGCTTTTAGATAAATCCACATTTCGGAAGCCTTAAAAATATGCATTATGTTTATGACAGACTAGTCTATCACTTTAAATAATATGTATAAGTTCTTTTAAAAACAAATTATTATTTAACCACCAAGGTTGCTCAGTTCTATAGCTGGTTATAAATATATTTATTAATAACAGTGCACTTACCTGACAGATTCAAACAGTTCACGCTCAGCCATTCTTGTGCTTCATGTAAATATAATTTAGGGCACAGAGTATGCTCATTAAAACTGCATCCTTAAAATACTTATGAAAATGAGTAGCTACACATTTTCTAAAGCCATTTTTTTCAGTAGAGCTTGGCAAATTTTACATTTTCCTCCCCTTCATTATGTCAAATGCAATTATATCCTATTATGGACTAATATCTTGTTAAATTAGATGTATTAAATCAGGGTAATATAAGCTTTACAGCAACACACAGCAAAGAACTATGAACTGCTACAATGAAGAGGAGGTAGTGCCCTACCCTTTCACCTTCAACAACCAGGGTTCAATTTCTTGCTTTGATCACAAGTGAAAATAAGTCTGGTGGTAGAAGATGAGTCTGTCGGGAAATCCACATCACCACTGGCAGTTTCTGCTTGAGAAAGACCTAAATCCCGAGCAGCAGGTAGCACATACATTGTGCTGTTTTGGGTGGGGAAGCTAAGAATAATTTAATCCATATTAATCTTCACCAGGAAAAAAAGGCTTTTGATTACAAAGTGATTAAGAGCTCTTAATTTTTTTTAGTTCTTCTTTATAATTGACCTGATAGTTTTCTATGAACTCTAGAATTTCTGGTGCATAAAAGAAGGTATGTAAGAACTGAGGAGGAAACACCAAACTTTGATATCTGTGGATTGGTTAAAAATTCATCTTCACCATGTTCACATTGCCACTGCAGCTGATTTAAGAGCTTAACTTTTCTACGACTTTAGCTGCTCCCCACCCCACCCCCCAAAATAATTCATTACTGATTGTTATTCTGCCTTTGCAATTAATCAGCTTTGTAAAGTGCTTCATTTAGGGCGTTCGTATTGTTTAAATAAATCTGGAAACACTAACCTTGTCACGTTCAGGGGTCGAGTGTGAGAATGAATCTTTAGAGTACAGAGGGTGAAATACTTCAAGGCGTATCCACAAGAGATTTCATATGGACAATCGGAATTTATTTTCCAAGTGGATGGTGTACCCAGTGTAAGTGAGCACTGTGGCATGTTTTAAGGTCTCCTTAACCTGTCTGTGCAAATTGCATAAATCACAGCAATAAAGTCTCTCTATTCAACATGCTGGAGCTGAAGAGCACTGACCAGCTTTTGACCTCCTATTCTGGGCCCCAACTGACCCTAACTTAGAAGTTCAAGCGGTCAATAGCAGGTCACCAAGGGCATCTGCAGTCTTGCTTAATTCCAGTTTGATTGCAAGGTTAAATATAAGCTGCACAGGTACCCTCTGCTGCCTTCTTTAAGCCTTCCTGACCACTGCAGCACATGTGGCTCTTACAAAGCCACCAAAGAGATGGGGAGTGCGCAGGGAAGCAGGGGAGGAAAAAATAAAAATCAAGGTTGCTTTCTTGCTGGCCATCTCCAGTTTGGCATAGATCGAGTTGGTCGTTTATCAGTATAATGGATCTACAGACAGCCCTAAACAATTGTCAAACATTCTTTTAAAAGCCATTAGTTTTTCAACTAATATATATCTGTTTTGTGCATTTGTTGAACCCTTCACTTGTCACTGAAAAGGGCCTGTTAAACTAAACAGAGGTCTGATCAGTTTTCAGTGAGCTCTGAGCCTCAGAGTTCACCTGGGTCACCTACAAGATTTATGAGACCCCGGTACCGGCATCCGACTGGAACCGCGAGTCCGGCGGCGAGCTGAGCCTCCCCCTCGCACGCCAAGTCCTGCTACGCTGCCCCGCCGTTCCCAGCGGCTGCCGGAGAGGCAGCAAAATTGATGACCTGTGCAGATACCAAAGTGGACATCAATAAAAGGAGATGGATGTGAACCATCAGAGTGACATGCCTCGCTGCTGGGGTGGCTGGGGAGAGGGGGGAACAGGTTAAAAAAACACAAGAAAGTTATTTATATAAGCTTCAAGGACAAGGAGTTTGTCACTACTTGCTTGAGAATTTAATCTTAACATGTTCTTTCTTCTGGTTTCCATCATTCTCTGGGTGACAAAAGGACTGTTAAGGTATTGCAGCCATGAGATAGTTCTGTTGTGGTCTCAAATGATGGAAATTGTGTTTGTAATGTAAATGTTAATACAGTCCTAACTGTAGAAAATAATGAAAGATGCGAAGTGCCCTTCTCCAACAAACGCTGAATAATGTTCTCAGCCTAATAGAGCAGGAGGTGAGGTCCTGTTCTTTAAAACTTCAGACAAATTTTTTTGCTGTATTTCTATCTACATGACTCTTTTTATGCAGATAACCAAGAACATGTCACTGAGAACTGCATTCCTGAAATTCACCTGTGTGAGGGATGTTCTTGCAGCACGATGAGCAGTAATGAAAATAGACGCTACTTCATCCAAAGCAACTTTTACATGCAGACAGATTGAGAGGAACGTTGTTTTGCTCTAATAACCATCTCCTTGGTTTTAAAACATGGTAAAGAAAATGAACAAGGAAACAGTTCTCAAAATTTCATTCCATTTTATGCTCAAAGTGTTTACTTGCCCTCTGGGACATTTTCTGCATTCTTATGTATTATGTAAATGAGATCTAAATCTAAAATGTGATTTGTGTACTTGGAAGCATTATCTATTCATCCACATAAGAAGCAATGGCAGATGTTTACAAAGAACTGCTCTGCTCTCTACACACAGCATTCAACAACCGTCCTTCCCCTAAAATGATGTTCTAAAGTGCAGCAGATGAGAGTTATAAAGGGATGAAAGCAAAAAATGTATCCTTAATAAGATGCACTTTTAAGTAGAGTTGATGTTAAACATGACCTAACATCTGAAGAGACGGCAACTATTTATTTAAACGGAATTTCCATTCATGACAAAAAATTCCTATATACCCACATTTCATCTTCCTAGCAGTGAAATAAAAATAATCCTTAAAAGCTCAGTAACACAAATGTAGGTTTCTAGTTATGACATGTTGATAGCCTCAGTGGAGGACAATACACTGTAATTAATAGTTGACTGATTTTTTTTTCTGGAGTCAGAGGAAAATGGAATCTAATAGTTAACAGTTCCAAAGGTGATGTAAACAGTTACATCAGAAGCAGTCCCTGAGAAGGGACATGTTTTGCGAGGACTCCTTCGCCTTAGTTCAGTCCTCAACATACCAACAGTTTGTGATGACCCACATTCTCTCTGTCCTTATTTTGTCTGATGACTGAAGTACATAGGTTTCCTAGCAGCAGGGACAAAGGCTTAAACTTTCTTGGGCTCAGAGAAAAAAACAAAAATTGAGTAGTTTCTCAAGGATCTCATGTAGTTGAAGATGATAAAAAAAAAATTTTGAGCAATTTCCAAAGGACCTCATGTAACAAAAGCCGTAAAATTTTTTTTTTAACCAGTGCTGCTTTTTTTCAGGTTGTTTACATCACTGACCAGCCACACCTGGATTAATTTTCAACCAAGTTGCTCTTGAGAACACATTGTCATACTTCTACTTCTTAAGGGGAAAATGTTTTCTGTCCAGCAGTAATTTTTTTAAATCCACTGATTTAAAATTTTACAGCATTTGTTTGCCAAATGGGCACAATTAAGTTTATCTGAGCATTGTAATAAAGAGAATAACGTCATTAATCTTGATGTCTTGAAAAAGACATTTTTTCATCTCAGCAAGCTGATAGGTAGATGGTAACTCTGTCATCTGGGGATTCTTCACATCCTTGACTGTTCCTACAAATATCTGTGGGATGTTAGGGAGCACATTACAGTTTTGGAACGGTTAGTGGTATTCCTTTCAGTGAAGCGCCAATAACATGAGCAATTCAAAAGTCCTGGTGGGCTTTGTAACTGCTGCAGGAATCCCAGACTTTGTTTAAGGTCCAGCCAGAGTTTATAAACTCTGCAGGACCTCGCTGATAGTTTACAAGTTCCACTAGATCTCATGTGGAGTTGACAAACCCTCGGGAGTCCAGGAGATTTTATAGCCTCCATAGGAACTCCTGCCGTTTTATAAACTTTGCAGGAGAACCTGTGTGGGTATATAAACGTATTCAGTACTTTGTCAGGATCTTATAAAATCATCAGGAGATTTTATTCGTTGTCACATCTATCCCCTCACCTCAGGATTCACAGCCCTAACGTACAAAACAAACCATCTTTACCCTGGCACTTAATGTTTTGTAAGGTCATCAGAAAGTCCCTTTTCATAACACAGTTGTTAGATACCTTCACCCAGTTAGTTCTGCTATGAAAGATCCTAAAGCTCCAACATTTTCATTGCTTTTGAGTGACTCACATTCCAGTAGAACAGCAGAGTGATATAAGTGCCTATAGTGGAAAATTTAATGTCAAGAACTATAGCAATTTACTACAAAATTCCGGATCAAATCAAAATGCCAGATTTCATAGACAAAAGTTAAAACAAACCTGTCAGAAAACCAAGATCAAGTAATTTCATTGTAAGACATTCACATAAAAGGGTTATAAATCCTCTATGACATGAAAGATTCTTGATTTGAACATCATCGGGTTCGTTTTAATTTTCCATTAATTTTAATTTCCTTACCCAATGAAATATACAGACCTCATGAGAAATTGCATATATTTGGCTGCATAATTTAGAAATATACAACTGTAAAGGTAAAGTTCAGAGTAGCAAACTCATTAAAATGTTCATTGAAGAAAAATTCTACAATAATCATCTTTTAAAAGTAAAAGCGTGCTTGCTACTTTGCATTCATTTTAAGAGGGATTGTCTGTTACCAAGAATAGTAGTGAAATTCTGGCATCAAAGAAAAAAAATTTATGCTCAAACACTACCTTTTTTCAATCAGAAGGTGAAATGTACACCAAGACTGTAAACAGACTCAGTTCTAGATTTGTTGCTTGGAACAATTTTCTTTCATTATTTTCAATTTGAGATTCATTAGAGTAGAGGTCAAGACTAAGCCCGGCATTTCTTTATTTTCATTAAAAGTAATGCTCCTTTTCATTGTTCATCAATTGCTGCTACATCGTGTTATGGTAAATATACTAAATATGGGAACAACCACAACTGATTTTTTCAGTTAATACCAAAAGCAATGTAATTTTTCAGTTTCATATAACCTCTTATCTAGAGACAGACAATTTATAAAACATTACCGATGAACATACACATGGTACATGCACATATTCCCCTGATGAGATTAGGAATTAACATCTCCAGAGGAGGCATATGATGTCTGTTAATGGGATCTCACACCCCATATATATATATTTAATGTATGTGAAAATATTGCCTCGGGATTTTTTCCTTTCTCTGAAAGCTTCTCATATTGTACAGAGCAAAGATTGCACTGCCATGCGGTTTTTGTTACTATTCTAAATAGTCATATTTAATAGGCAGATATAATTCTATTTGGGGGTGGCAGAGGTATTGGGGTGGAGGCAGCATTAACTTGTTCATTATCACTAAATTTTTATAATTTTGCTACTTAATTTCAGTGACTCTGTAGCTGCCATTAAGCACAGAGTGAGAAAACTGGACAAACCCAACACTTAGGAACGCATTTTCTACCCTATTCTATTAAAACGGGAGA
>NW_010532158.1:356-1260 GCF_000687285.1 Phaethon lepturus | reverse complement strand
CCGGGCTCCCACCCGCCGGCCGCAGACCCCCGGCCCCGCTCGGACCTCGCCTCCCTCCTCCTCCCCTGGCACCTTCTGCTTTCCATTACTGCCGATTTGGAGAATTAGGAAAGGTCAAGATCTTATTCCTTTCTCCGGTAGCTTTTTGGTTTTCTCTTTCTAGTTCCTCGCAGCCCCCGAACAAAAATAAATCAACCTGGATTATAGAAATCACCTTGAGACATCAAGAGCATCTTTTCCAATAGCTCGGCCCTTCCTCCGGGCCTGCCCTGGCCTCTTCCCTGTAACTGCGCAGAAACTCCCGTTTTCACGGTGGATTTAGGATTTAATAATAACGCTCAGTCTCTCTGTGCCCCAGTGCCCGACCTGAAAACACTTTCCCGCCTCGTAACTTTGGAAAATAACTGCCCTCCAGCATCTTCTTTCCTCCCCATTGCTCTTTCGTTTCTTTCCTTTCCCGGCACAGAAAGTAGAGAAACGAGGTTTTTAAAAAAATAATTAAAAAAATCCCATTTTCCGATATGGGGAGAGCGGGAGGAGCTGTCGCAGCCGACTCAGCCGCAGGAAAATTGCCTTGGAAATTAAGTTGGTGCTTTTGAAATCCTCCTCGAGATATCCGCGGTGGGTCAGGGCCCGGCACTCGCCCCTCCGTCTGTCTGTCGGGCGAGGAGAGGGGCCGGGGCTCCGTGCTCCCTCCTCGCCTCCCGGACCACGGCTCGTCTTTCCTTCCTCTTTCTCCTCCTCGCCTTTTCTTTTTCGTCCTCTCTTTTTTCTTCTTTCTCTTTTCTTACTCTCCCCCTCTTCTTTCTTTCTTCTTTCTTTCTTCCTGTCTTTCCTTCTGTCTACATTTCTTTCTTTCTCTCTCTCTCCTTCTCTTTCTTTATATTTTTTCATCTCTTTCGCT
>NW_010532158.1:0-335 GCF_000687285.1 Phaethon lepturus | reverse complement strand
TATTGCCCTCTTCCTTTTTCCCTTTCTTCCTCTTGCCCTCTTTCTTTTATCTGCCCCCCCCCTCTACCTCTCTCTATTTTGCTTTCCCTCCTTTCTCCCTCTTTCTTTTTCTCTCCCTTTTGTTTCCCTCCCTCGTTCTCTCTCTTCTTTGTCTTTCTTTCTCTTTCTCGCTCCCCCCTTTTTCGTTTTCTCTTTCTCTCTCTCCCTCTTTCCCGCCCCCCCTTCTTTTTCTCTCTCTTGCTCTTTTTCTCTTTCTCCCGCTTTTCCTCTTTCTTTTTCCCTCCCTCTCGCTCTCTCCCGTCTCACCCGCTTCATCTTGGGTTCATGGCGGGCCG
>NW_010532157.1:10012-16414 GCF_000687285.1 Phaethon lepturus | reverse complement strand
GAGCGGGAGCGCAGGCCTCGCTGGGAATGGAGCTGCCTCCATGAGCCCCTTTAGGTTTCTGGCCGATGGCAGAGAGGTGGTGCAGGTGGGTGCTCGATGAAGGCTGCTCCTCTCCGACAGGCCCTGGACACACAGACACCTGGGGGCTAAAGGCACACAAGCCCTCCCTGAAACACCGCCTGGGTTGTGAGGCACAGCAAGGCGGCAGGCGTCAAGGGGGACGCGCAGAAAAAGAGGGGATGGAGATGCCCAGACGTCCTGCCAAGAGAGGGGGATGCCTTCCCCACCGTCATGGCGTCACTCAGAAAATGGCCACTGCCTACAGGAGGTCCCATTCTTTGGAAAGGCAGAGTTGGAGAAAAAAGTTTTGACGTTTTGGCAGTTATGAAGGTATGTTTGCCACAGCTGGCTGCCTGGCCAGACAGATCAGCAAATATTAAGCATGTCCTGGGCCCCCTCTGCCACATCAGGGCTGATGGCCCTGCATGTAGCCGCTGAGTGACCAGTGCTATGGGGTGACTGCCATTTTTACTACTGAGTAACTTTTTCAGTACCATTGATTGCATGTTTTATGACATGGAAATGCTTTCTCTAGCTCCTGCAGTTAAGAGTAGATTGTAAATTATGCAGGGAGAAATCCGTGTGAGAGCTCAAGTGTTTCAGCCTAGTAGGAGCTTATTTTGTTGACAAGTTTAAAGTCTTTCATGTTGAAATTTTTTATAATCTCAGCCATGAGGACTTAAGATTTTCCCTTTTTATTTCACCTAGCTTTTATTACCAGCCCACTTACTTACATGCTAAATCTATTACCTTCATCACATCATGAGCTTCCTGCGACAGCTTTGTTTTCTGTTTCTTCTGTTTCTAACTCGCAACATTCCTTGCCCGAAAACACGCTCAACAAAAGCAATAAAAATGTAAAAGCAGAACTGTCAAAGATTAATGTCTAGAAAAGTTGTCAGAACACTTGCAAAAATAATCTAGGAAGACCAGTGTGACTCCAGAGGATGTAAAATTTAGTGAGAGAAGGAGCCTCTAGATGCCTTAAGAATATTTTAGCACTGCAATAGCCAGGTGCTAAAAGATATTAATAGGCAAAGCTTAAAAAAAAAATCTGGAAACTCTGTCACTTAAGTAATCAACTGCTGGTCATTAAATATACAGCTCCTGTGGTCTCATGTTAAGATGTTTCATCCATTTTTCCGTACAACCCACAAAGCGGAGAATCTCTCTGGCCTTGCTGTACAGGGCTTGCTATGTTGAGCACACAGACCTGAACATTGTATTAAGTTAGAACAAACCATGCAGAAACAAAAGGACATTTTAAAGATGTGAGTAGCAAGCATTCAGTGTCAGGTGGAAAAATGCCTTTAAGTTCAGACCTCTGCGTTCATGGCGCATTACCACTCCTTGCGTTTATTTGATTAGACAGCTTTGTTTTGTTGCTTTCGATGAAGAGGGGGGGAAAAACCCAGCAGAGGTAGCGGCCACACATCAACCTTTCACTGCGAACACCAAGAAAGCAGCTACGGATGGAAAGTCTGTTAGTGCTCCATGGGAATCCAGCAACACGGGGGTATAAGAGTGACACTAAAATGGGCTGTGCTGTCACAAGGCCTTGTTTGCCAGAGCCAGACAAGAATGATCTATTATAAAACATGGTGGAATGTTTGTTTTTGTAGTACTGGATTTCCAAAATCCATAGTCTTTTTGTGGCCGACAAGCTCACTCTTTTCTTTGCCTCGTTACTGCAGCTGTCGGAGGTCTGCACCCCTGCCTGGAAAACATGAGTAACAGCGAGAAAGCGATCTAGCAAAAATCTGCATCATTCATGCGTAATCAGACAATGCTTGGGAGATTTACAAAGGAGGGGAGGAGGAGAAAACCACAGCGCTGTAGTCATTTGCATTATTTTTAGTTCCTTTTCTTTGCAAGAGTCACTTTTAGCTTTAAAATGTAATGAGTATGTATTTCATACGCAACTTTATACACACTTCAGCATTATCGGGTTTTAATTCGCATCCCACCGCGACTGAGTAAAAATTGGCAGATAGGTTGGCTCTGTTTGTAACAGTGCTTTCATTTTGTTTTGGTAATATTATGTACATACACACAAATTAACTTAAAAGCATACCCTGTGTTGTGGTTTACTGCTTACCTCAAAGATTCTCTCCATGGATTGTCCTGGCTGCTTTTTACTATTCAGGCCATGCAAAATCTCCTGGGAAGCACCCTAACAATACTGCTGGGAATTCACTAGGAATAAAACAGGCAATCGCTGCTTTAAGTCACTTACTTTTCTCTGATCTAGCAGGAAGATACAAAAGAGGTTCAGCCGAAGCACTGCATCTTCTTACAGCTCTTACGAGCAGAGCCGTGACTGCTAATATAATCCAAAACACATTTTTGGACGCTCAGAAGCCAGTCGGAGTTTGTAGTCCTGGGTTTGGTTTAGAGCCACCCTGTGCTCACATTTGGGTCCTGCAGCAAGCGTAGGAGCCAACACATGACAGTCAAAATGGAAATCCCAACTTCATACATTTGCACCACGTTGGTGGTCCTCCACTGACAATACTTGTGGTTCTGCAACGTGCTTAAGCCACACACACAAACCTCCTTGTCCGACTGTGTGGTTTTACTAGACTAGTTTTAGTGCTTTTAGGACCACTAACTTGAGCAAAGGTGTGTTGCAGTTCTGTTTGCCCCTGACAGTTTCCACCTGCCTCAGTCTTCAAAGCTTCCCATATATTCAGATTAGATACATTAGTTGCCCACTATGAAGCGAGTTCTCTAGACGAGAAACACTCTTAAATTTGCACTTTTTTTTACCAGAGTTGCATATTCAAAATTTCTTCTTACTTTATTACTTAAAGGCATGGAAGTTTTAACGTAACAGCACATCTGTAACGATCCATCTACTGCCTTACCAACAAAGTTCACTTTGATGATGAGTGGGTGCTTAGATATCCACTGGACAAAAAAAAAAAAAAAAAAAAAAAAATTACAAATATTATAATTAGTGCAAAAAGGAAAAATATCTCTGACTCCTGATGCTGGGAAGAAGGTATTTTAATGTAGACCGTTCTAAGAATCTGAAAGAAGGACCATATACAAACTAGGAGCACTTTAAATATGTTTATTCAGCAGCTGTTACAATCAGCCTCCAAAAAACTGGAGTCCCCTCTTGTTTCTGAACCGTGTCAAGTGATGAAAATGCCTGCTAAGAACATTGAAGCTAAACAGTGCACTCCTTTCTGAGAAACAGACATCTCTAACAGGGATTAATCTCTTTGAAAAGGCAAAATATAAATATATACACTCTAAATTCACAACAACAGTTTAAGCTCACTACGTTAATTCAAGTGGGATAACAGTGGACAAATCCACATCATGTAAACTGCAGTCGTAAAATATCTCTGCTGTCTTCTCCTCAAACCCTGTCCAGTTTCCGTTTACATTCTGTGATCTGCCTATTGCAGAGTTGAAATACAGAAGCGCTGAAGTGTTGAATCTCAGGGGCTGTGCACAGGACCAGGAAGTGGGGTGATACTCTGTTCTCTACACGCTGCTCAAAGCATCCACACCAGGAAGAACCTTACCTGTTAGCAGTTAAAAAATAACAATAAAGTTAAAAACCCCTCTGCCCTCAAACAACTCAGCTTTACACTTGCAATTGCAACATTTAAGCATATTAAAAAACAATCATCAGAAATTGTAAGTCAAAAATGGAAGCGCTTGGCTCTACATACATTCCTGTTGACAACTGTGGCTCTTAGGGCATATGGGTTACATTTAAACTGTTCCACACAATAAAAACCTTTTAGGGCTGTAGCGAGTATCCAGAGCACAGCTGCACTCGTATGTCAGCAGACAGATTCTTAACGTACCACAGTCATCAATTCTCAATTAACAGTAATGGTTCTATCCAAGTCTCTGCTAGGGTCAGATCCAAACACCCAAGATCTTTTTCCACAAAGTTGGATGGCAAACAGATTTTTGATTAGGTCTACAGAGTTGCTGCATACTTTCTTCGATCCCTAGTGGCATGTATACAGAATTTTGGAGTGTGCGGTGGAAATTTTAAGAATGAATTAAGAAACAAAAGCCTCCTAGAAGTCTCAAGTCTTTTACTGAGACTAAAACATCGAAGTCTAGATACTTACATGCCTCCTTCCAACTGATAGAAGCAAGTAATATGCTCATTTTGGAGTATGAGGGCACATATTACTCAAGTGCAGTGTTTTCTAAAGCACCTTTTTGTCCTATTTTAATAGAGACCATTCAGATTTTGCTTTTTTTCCCAGAAAATCTACCTTCTAATGCTCAAGTGGTCAATAGTGTTAAAATTCAGTACTGCCACACAACTTGCTAGTTTGCTGGGTTTTTGGTTGTTTTTTCTTTTCTTTTTTTTTTAATCTTCAGAAGCTTTTCTAATTAGCTAAACTTCCGTTACTTTTAAAAGATCACACACACAAACCCACATTTTGGGCCAAAACTTAGCCAAGTTTGTCCTTTTGAATAAATCGGTTGCACAGTATTTCCTCCTAGCCACCTGCATTCTTTCCCTTTACCATCACTCCCTAGGCAACAGAAACAAAAGCTCTGTCTCACATATAACTGCTGGAAACTAACAGCTGCAATGCAGTTTATTGCAGTTTCTCTTCTACAGAGAAGTTGACAGCATTAGATAATTTATACATATTGGGAAACAGCTAATTACCAGAGGAAATGAAAACTCACTTAGAGTACAATGTAACTCATTAGAAGAATCCTGTAAATTCTCACCATTTTGAATTCCAAGAACCCTCATGCAGGTTTGTCGGTGATCACTAGAGGGCTCCCCAAAACCAGGGAATTTCAAACAATGTGCTGAAAAGAAGACTTCTGGCAAAAATTCGAGACTGTTCTGATGAGATTTCCCTAACAGAAATTGGGCATTTTAAACAGTCTGGTTAGCATGTCTCGGGGGAACCATCTATAAAAGGCAGCCCGCTCGCAAGGCTGTTCTATTTTCTATTCCAGCATTTTTGCTTGGTGGAAGTGGCAGACTATGCTGTTTGCAAGAATACTCCATTTTCTTTCCTCTCCTCCTCTAGGAAGACGACAAAAGAAGAGCAATGAGGAGCTCATCACTCAAAAGCTACGTGCAGCTCCACATGGTGGAACAGAAAAGACATTCATTCTATAGTTGTGCACTCGAATATCAACACATGAAAGGGCACCCAGAACTACTCTTATTTGCTCAAACAAGTTCAGAGGAAAGAAAAGTTACCCTCTAGCAGTTCCAGGCTGGCACCACCTCCTGTGCTGACATGGCTAACTTTGTCCTCAGTGTTCCACTTTGCACAGCAAGTAGCTGTATCTCCACCACCTGTAGTACAAATAAAGTCAATGAGACACACAAGAAGTTGAGATTTTGTTCAGCTTAAGGGCCATAGCCTTGCTATGGGCTGGTCCTGCTCCCAAATACTCAACATTAGTACATACAGTGGTTTTTAAAGCCCTATCTCCAAGCTGAAGGACAGATGAAAACATGAGGAAAGAAAAACAATTTGACAAGTATTTTTAACATAGTACCGGCAAGCAGAAGCTTCCTTGTTGCATTTAGAAAGACAAGAACAGACACGCAACAACTTACCAATAATGGTGATGCTGCCCTTTCCAGTTACGTCTACCACTTTGTCCATCAGGGCTTTGGTTCCTTTGGCAAACTTGTCCCACTCAAAGACACCAACAGGACCATTCCACACAATTTGCTTGGCCCTTCCCACAACTTCAACAAACTTCTTCACACTTTCAGGGCCACAGTCCAAGCCCTAAGACAAGTAAGAGAAGCCACAGATATACTTACTGCCAACCCTCATCTCAAATTACCACTGTCTAGCTGGGATCCTCAGAAGCTTCCCCTTCAACCCTGGACATGAAGCAAGAGTTTCTCTGAATGCACCGAAAACTGAGGAACAGAAAGATTTGCCAGCAGTTGCTGCAGTAGGGTGGAGTCTGGTGTGGTATTTATCTTTCTAGTACAAGTAAGTAATTTTTAAATCAGTGTCAGATGCTTGAAGCCTTGGTGGGAAACCTTTGCCAACTCTACTTAAATCTTACTTTGACAATAAAAGGGATTTCTACTGCATTCAGATCTGAAGGTTTTAGAATAATTTTTCAGTTTTTAATCCATATCTCACAAAAGCTATACTTTAGACTTAAAAATTCAGGACAAACAACAGGGCTTCCATTTCATTAAACCAACACACTCTCCGCCACTTCACCGCCTTCAGAAACATTTGCAAAGGATCACAACTACTCTTTCTACTCCTTTAAGAGGTGTCCTTCCCATCCTGCTGCTGCCTCTCACTTCTTTTAGTCCCTTGCCCATGAAAACCTACCATCCAGCCAGCAGGA
>NW_010532157.1:0-10000 GCF_000687285.1 Phaethon lepturus | reverse complement strand
GCGGGAGTGCCTGAAGCCACTGTGGCTTCCCCAGTCTGTGCATGCTCATCAAATTTGTCTGCAGTGATGAAGTCAACAGGCAGAGTAATCTTCACACCATTCTTCTCTGCCTTGGCCATCAGGTCCTTGACAATTTTTGATCCCTCTTCATCAAACAGAGAGTTGCCAATCTACAGAAATTATGTGGGAAAAGTAAGAGAGAGTCGTTTGTTTAGCTACTGGTCATTACAGAAGAGAACAGCAGCAGTCAAGGCAAACTGCTCAGACAGCAGTTCTGAAAAGAGTGTTTACTTAAAGCACCTAGCTAGACACAGACAGTAACCTGATTTTTGCAAAGTGATTCTCAAGTAAATTCTCAGTGCTCCCTACTCTTGCACAAAGTCAAGACAGCCAGTTCTCAATACCAGAATATATAAGGGACATTCTGACCATATTCTTTACTAGCAGCAGACAAAGAATTTGCTTTTTACATACCTCCATGTTGTTGATCACTTTGAGGAAGGTGAACGCCATCCCACCACCAATGATCATCTCATTGACCTTATCCAACATGTTACTTATCAGCTGGATCTTATCCTGAACTTTGGCTCTGGCGAGAGAGAGAAGGAAAAAGAATGAATATTGTGGCCACTTCCCAAAAATCCTCAAGCAGAACTCATTCTCTAATAATCTTTAGCTAAAACAGCATGAAGTCTCACAAGGACTTCTTGGATCAAAGCAGAATTAATAAACTGCTATTCGGTAATGGCAATATCGTGACTGTGGCATGTCAAGGCCATTTGAGAAAATGATCCAACAAAGGAGCTGTTGGGAGTGGGCAGAAATGGAATTTGGCATCTTAGCAGGCCAGCATTAAACATTAACTTACAAGAGCATTATTCAGCCCTCCATTTTTTTCCTATTTAAATATAAAACTTGTTTGGCACTTTAGAGTATGACTTCGCCGATGGTCCAGAGCAGAGCCATCCACAACCGCTGTCCGACCCTGGATCCTCAGCTACCATATGCCCAGCTCCTTCCTGTGACCCATCCAGGTCCAGCACCCCATCACACTCACAGCACAGCTTCAAACTACTAGGATGATCTGGGATACAGAACTGCCGCCCAAAAGCAGACGACTGCTTTTGGCACAAGGTACAAATGATAAAGGAATAGCAATATCAAAATTACTTCATATAGGAATGGCAGAGGAGGCAGTAAATAGTCCCAAGGCTCCTGTCTTCCCTTTTTAATGCCATGTGTGGAATTTTTGTTGTTATCTAAAATAAAGCTTCATAAAAGACCTTAGGAAACAACCCTGAGCTAAACCTAGGTTGGCACTCAGGAGACTTGCATTATAGTCTTAGTTTGACCATGCCCTGCTTGGTGACATTAGACAAGACCATTTCATCTTCTTGCCTTAGTTTCCCCATCTCTAAGACAGAGATAAGGATATGAATTTTATTAATAAAATGCTTTCAGACCTACCCCTAAGAAACAGGTATTGCCTCTACAAATCCAACCTTAGTGACCATGGAGAGCTCTGTTGTGAACCAGCCACCAACTCCAGTTTAAGCCATGAAGTTGCTAATGCTGCTACCTTGTGGGAGCTGAACTGGTAAAGAAGGATTGATGGGATGCGACAGAGCCACAGCAAAACCCTGCAGGGCCCATCTTGCCGGGTGCACTTCCAGGCAAAAAGAGTTGTGAAGGTGAATTAGATATTTGTTTCTTTCCCTGGCACATACCCTGCTCCTGGCACTAAATTACTTTCCCGCACATTGCCTTTCTTTGCCAACACATTTCATTTCTACTTTACTTGTCAGTACAATTGTTCTCAGTTCATCTTCTAGGCCCAATTTTATTATATATAAGCAACAGCAAACCTGCAGCTGGACCACATGCAGCTCAGCTTCCAAGTGTGATTTCCCTCTGGTACAATCGAGCAAGAGTTGCTGATCTGCCGCCTCACCTAGGAACCAGCTGCACCGCCAGTGGAACGGTGGTGTTTTCAAACAGATACAGGTATTTTGTGGCTCTGAACTGCTCTCAGCGCTCCTCCTGTGACTCACTAAGATGCAGTGGGCATTCATCAGTCCTTGGTCACACAGTGAGTTCAGTATCAAGCTCCTAGACTGAGACGTGCTGCTCACCCTTGTTATGCACCTCTCAAAAAAGGTTATTTTGTTCCCACTGGGTTTACAACACTTCCAGACTTTACTAACAGGCCTGATATTTTAACATTTTGGCCACCCTAGCTGCTTCTCTAACTCAAACATCTGAGCAGGGAACAAACTAACAACCTTTCCCTTGGCGATGTACCTGCAAGTTCCATCAAAGGCAATGAGGAGTGTCTAGCACTTATTGATGGGTCACCTGCAGCTGTAAACCTTGGAAGGGTACTAATAAAAAGACAAAAAAGCATTGTTCAGTATAACCAAGGTCATAGAAGAAGTTAAAAACTTTCTGTGAGAACTGACTACTACTATTTAAAACACACATTTATGGGTGCAAAGAGCCGGAATAAGCCACATACTTCTATCAAGAACACGGGAATGTTACGGTGTCCCAGCTTTGTGTTACTTGGCAAAGTATTTTAATTCACCTGATGAACTGAAATACACTGCCACAGAACTACAGTGCTAAACTGGGTACACACGTGACAAAACCCAGCAGCAACAGGGAAATTACTTCTACACACGAGCAGTCACTTGGATTTGCACCTTCAAGTTTCTTTGCAGACTAGCTGCTGTGGAACAGCAGGGGCCCATCCAGCTGCAGTAGGTCACCATTACATAATGACAGACCGTGTCCATTTACACAGTGCTGAGCCTGCAAGATGCTTGTACTCTGAACCGTGGAGGAAAAGGTCACTGCCAATGTTTCAGGGACATCATGCATATCTAACAGCTCTTCTGGTTTGTCTGTACAACAAACTGCTGTGGACTATCTCAATTTGGGGAATTTAAGAGGTCAGGAGATACAAAGAGCAGACCCTGATAGTGTCATCACAGGAGCGGACAGGGTCAGTTAGCTCCTCTCTAATCCACATCTTACAGAGATCTCAGGACTTATCTGCAAATCTCAACTGTAGGTACAGCTAAAAGGAAAGCACTTGTTTGAATCAAGCCAAAATAACTTGTAATTTCTTACAGAGGAGTTAAAGAGAAATAGGGAGTCGATATGTTCCGTTCTTGAGTCTTACCCTCCAAGAATTGCTAAGAAGGGTCTCTCTGGACTCTCTAGGGCCTTAGCAAAATAATCCAGTTCTTTCTTCATCAGGAAGCCAGCAGCCTTCTGAGGCAGATTGACACCTACCATGGAGCTGCAGAAAAAAAGTCAAGAGTAAGGAAAGGAAAAATTTTCCGTCAGTACAGGTCCAAACAGCCCTGTGTCTCACAGCATTATAAAGCCAACCCTTCAGTCAGCTGCAGCAATGAGAATAGCTACTGCCTGCATGAAAACGAGCACACGGCTTTTGTTTTCCTAGTTTCACAAGATGGCTGTACATGCTTACTTTCTGAGACTGTTTTTGCAGACATATTGATATGCAAGATGTTTATAAAAGTGTTAACTAGTGATCCAAAATGCTGAGGAACAAATAAGCATAGCAAGAGCAGAGATGTCTTCCTCCAGCTGCACTGGATTATGGTATCAAGCTTAAAGAGGAGCCCTAGAGTTTGCAAGTACATATATCTAAACACACTCCATGAGAATAATCAGTCTGGAGCTATTAATCTTTTGGAAAAGAGGTCTGCTGTAATTGCAGGACAATTTATACAAGTCCAAAGCAAGTAATTTTTATATCTTCAAAGCTTAAAAAGTCAATTCAAGTCTTAGGAGTTTCAGCTGTCTCCTGTTCCCAGAGGCAAACTTCAAGGAGCATACACTATTGACAGCTACCTCCACTAAACCCATTACTCAGGAACAAACACAGCGGAATGATAATGGGATAAGCCCAAAAGGAAGTTACAACTCACTGGGGGCAAAGCTGCATGTGTTTCCAAGGCCAACATCATTCTGCAGCTCTGCCTGTGGAAGGAAAATGATCACATACCTGTGAGCTCGGTGGGCAGTTCCAAAAGCATCATTGACATAGACATCTCCCAGTTTAGAAAGAGAGGCTCTGAAAGCCTCCACTTTTGCAGAATCAGCCTTGATCTAAAAAGAGAAAGAATGACTTTTGTTTGTGCTATTCAGGTACACAGAGTTGATTCTGAGACTAAAGTCAAAGCCAGCAATTTGACTTGTAAACCCAAAGCAAAGAAAGGTCAGCTGGAGAAACTCATCAGTTCATCCTGTGGGTCACTGTTATTTCATATGCTCTTTTCCAGTCCAGTAGGAGCAACAAAAAGGTTTAAATGGTTTAAACTCCATGTTAAACTCCCCGAGAGTGCTATTACAGCCCTGAGGACTGTTCCCCCTTCAAGTTTCTAGTCCATCAACAGAGCAGGAATAAACTGCAGCACTACCAACCTTTCAGTCTCTCCAGCAGATTTCCAGTTTTGTGCAGTGAATACAGGTAACACAGAAAGGGTATGTAGAGACAAGGCAATGCTGAGATGAGACTAAACAAACTCATGCTCTCTTACTGAACAAAGAAAGTGCGGTCTCCAAGTGCCACAGGTAAAAGGATGAGCTCCTGAAGGATTGATTTAGCAACTGCATTGAGGATTAAATTAAAAATAGCCTGCACACCAGAACAGGCCACAGTGAAAGCAGCCAACATCAGAAAGCTGGAGATAAGCTTAGTGTGCAGTGGGCAGGAGCAAATGCATTTTTGTTAGAAGACAACTTCTCCATCCTCCAAGCATCCTACCAAATCCTCATGGGACAGCTCATGTAGCTGTCGTCTTTCCCACCATGAAAAGACAGCAGGGCTCACTTTGACAGTTAAGTGACTGCTCAGACCTAGTTTACAGCCATTTGCTCTTAAAGAACGGCCCAGGCTGGCAGTCAAGTGATCACCTCTCCAAGTGCCTTTCCGCTCCATCAGCTCACCGTCCCACATGAAGCCTCTGCTAGCACCCAGACATAACACCCTGGGGACGATGGCAAGAAGGTACTCTAATATATGGAAGATGGGTTCAGCACGGCTTTGGGTGCCCTTTTATTCAAATGGCCTGAGCAGAAGACATGCCAAAGAGACTACACAGATTATAGAACAAAGCTGTCAACTGCTCCTTCACTTGGTAAATTGCCTGGCTTTACACAAAGAAATTAAGTGCTCCTGTTAAAACCAGTAACATCTGTAAGCAGAACACAAGAGGCTCTGAATGAAGGAACCACTACCACTTGATCTGCTTTGGAAAGCCACAGTTAGAATAAGCACCAGTTAGTAACCTGCAGTCTTGTATTGCATCACTATTTCCACAGCACTGCCTTTCACCCCGGTTAGGACAAGAAGCAGGTCTGTCAACAATACCTCTCCTGTTGTGCTCAACTGCAGTGCATGCTTCCGCATGCATACACTCAGCTAAATAATCCCAGAATTACAGAAATGCACAAAATCCTTTCCCAAAGGAAATTAAAATCTTGCCCCACTCTTCTCCCTGTCACCATATTGGCTTTCAGTGGCATGCAGTTCTACTAGTGAATAATTCCAGACTTGCTCAATTTCTTGTTGCCATCTGCAAAGGCTTACTAGTTCTGTGGTGTATTTTTCTAAGGTACAGGAGTCCTGTGTCAGCCCATAAAGGGCACCACATGATGACAGCATTCCACTCCACGCACCGAATCTGAAAGGAGCCAAGGCCTACATAAAGTCAGCGGGGTCACCATCGCTAAGGAAAGCAGCTGTCAGGAGCAAGCATTCTTCCTGACCTTCAAGAAAATGTCAGAGGTGCAAGGCAGCCTGGTTCTACTCGTAAGAGCAGACAGCTTATAAAAATCCCTATGCTGCAGAATGTTTAAACGTTTTATTAAAACATTAACCAGATAACCAAGAAAGAAGCGTCATTCTTATGGCCCCAGTGGCAACAAGCTATCTCCAACAGACCTTGTTTTTTGTTTTAGACATCCCAAAATAAAGTCTAATAAGCAGCAACCAATTTCCTGCACAGCCCTATTTTGCTCCTTTTTCCTTCTTTTATAGGCTACAGTGCCTTTGTCAGAGTCACCTATGGACCTTCACTTAAGCTCTTTAATCTCGGAAATTCAGTGCATTTGACTCAACCTTTTGCACAGGATGGTACAAGTGATCAGACCCGCTGAACTAAAGATCTCTGACATCCTTCCAAGAGCAAGTTCATAAACAGCATTTTAGACAGGCTGGTGGCTCCTTGTCAGTCTGCAGCAAACAAGGTATTAAGACCAGAATGGGCATGCACAAAAGCTAGACTTGAAGTTTTACCTTGTTCCCTGAAGCATCCTTCCCTTTCCCTTCTTCTTCTACATGGAATCGGAGGTTCTCTAGCAGGATGATGGAGCCAGCTGCCGGATTAGCACAGGCCTTCTCCACCTCAGGACCAACACAATCCTTCAGGAATAAGACCTCCCTGCAAACACGAGATATACACTGTCATCCCACCAGTGACTCTTTCTTTCAGAAAGGAAAGCATCCAGGCCTGCTGACAGAGAGGGCCTGATGCATGCTGGACCACTCTTCTACTTCACCTGCCCATGAGTGCTTTAAGCTCTGCAGCTACTGGGGCCAAGGAGAACTTTTCTGGCATGGGAACACCATCTGGGCGACCCAGGTGACTCATCAGAACCACTGACTTGGCTCCATGATCCAAGCAGTGCTTGATGGTAGGAACAGCCGCCTTGATTCTGTAACGGCAGAGAAGACAAATGAAGAAGGATTCAAGTAGAGTTTACCAGGCAAGCAGACTTAGTGACCACTTACACAAGAGCCCTGGGAGTTGTCCCTCAAAAATACTTAAGTCCATCCTACCTCTGGCGTTCATGCGGTTCAGGCTACCCCTCATCCAAAGACAGCAGGGCATCACCACCAGTAAGACTCCAAAAGGGACACTGGGCTTCTTAGCAACCTATCCTTGCTAGAACAGATGTCTAGTAGACTAACCACATCCCACATCTTTCCCTGTGGAGCTAACCTGACCTGTTCCTCTCCTAGGGACTGTGACAATCCTGAAGCACGGTCCAGAAAGCATCAACAGTATTCTCTGTCCCAGCATGTTTTCATATGTTTCACTGTTATCTTCTATGTGATGCAGGACACGGAAGTAAAATGCATTTTGTAACCTAAATTCTGACGATTGCTTGTAGCTAAGAAATGCCAGCACACATCTGAACATTACTGGGCTTCCTGGTTTAGCCTGTGATCCTGAACCAATAAAGAAATGATGAGGATGTTAAGCAGTGAGCTAAACTGGCATTTGCCTGCAAGTGACAGACAAGCAAGACAAAACACTTGATATCACTGTTTCTAAACCCCATGTCTAGAACCCCATTGCTAGAACAATTATTCTAACACAAGCCATCAAACTAATGCAACTGCAGGGTAACCAAAAGGCAGAAAGTCTTCTGAATACTAGCAACAAATATAGCAAATTTTCACACACAGCCAAAGGGATGTGGTTGTGAAATGGCCGTAACACTTCGACTGTATTTAAAGAATGACGTTTAGGATCTGTACAATTACGAGACTTTTTCTATATGCTTTCTGTAGCAGCCACAGTGAGAAGAAGCCTTGCAGTTAGTGTAGTTTGCTAATAGATGCAGGGGTTTTAATTAACCATTGCTGGACCTTCTCTGAGACACCTTTAATATTCTGGTACGAGCAATGACAGCTTAATCATGGTAGCATTCCAGGTACTGCTAACAGAAGTGGGCTAAAATCAGAGAGAAAACAAACTTCAGGCCTTCCACCTGGGATGGAAGTTATAGCTCACCTTTGATTGTTGGTTATTTTGTGATCCTTCATTGGAACATTGAAGTCAACCCTAAAAGAACAGAAATAAAATTAAACAAATATCTTTACAAAGACTGAGGGAACCTGACAACAACAGGCACTGGTTAGAAAAGCGATGTTACAATTAGGGTAAGATTTTTAGCTCTGCCTTGTACACAAGTTCCATTCTGAAATCAGTACGTTATTGGCCATTTCTACTTCTAATAATAGAGCAGAAACACAGAACAAACATCTGGTAGAATGACTTTACGTAAAGCCATGCCACCAATATATCCTAATGCTCACAACCGCAGTAGCAATGATGCTGAAGCAGGATATAAAACTGCAATTGAACTCCCCACAACCTTTTCATTTTAAAAAACACGCTCTCAGATCACGAACTAGGAGCCTCCAAGGGAAAAGAAGCGAATAATGAAAAGTGACACTGTGTTCTCTAATGAGGCCTCTAAAATACTGGGTTGGACTACTACGGCAAGCAGGCAGGCTTGAGGAAGCCGTCCAGTTACTGCCTAGAACTTCCAATTTCTGTTCTCTGCAGCGCCGATCTCTCTGCAGCCGACTGCTGTGGCTTATCACATTCCCATTGGAAGACCTGACGTGGATCTAGAGGTAAATTCTAGATTTCATGAAGGGATGAAAGGGAGGAGTTTCATCAGCCATTTCTCACTAGCGTGCCTTGTGCCCATGTGCTGACTAGCAGCAGCAGGAAACTGCGTTGTGTAACAGCTAAAGGCAAAAATTACTCACAGAGCTATGGGAGGTAATATCCAACTGACTGTAACAGCGTCTCAGAATGAGGAAAGTGAAATATGGTGTTACAGTTTACCCTTCATCATTCTGTATCTATATTAAAGAACAACAAAAGTCAGGAAGTTGCTTGAATTCTCTTGCAGCATGCTCAGCACGAGAAACAAATGGGAAAGAACAGCAAAAGCTGCCAGCAAAACAGGAGTAACTGAGCAGAAAGGAATTGAACTGGCAGACCCACGGTACAGTGGGCTAATTCTAGAAAGGGGAAAGAAAAGCACCATTATAGTGCTATTATTCTAAAATGAGAGAATAAAAGAATAGTTTCCTTTACAGAGCCATCAGAGCTACAAAAGAAAGACCCAGCCCACCCTTTTTCCCCACTGCACAACTGAAATCTGAGCTTCCCTTGGACCCTTTCTCCTCCCTATTCCCAACTTCTCTTGAAGCTTTAGCATTAGGACTAGAAGATAATCAGGTTATGAGTATGCCAAAATTATGATGAATATGAGAAGAAAAAAAGAACTATCAATTTTAGCAGTACTGAGAGCACATGGTGACTCTTTTCAGGGAAATGAGATGCAGGCAGGAAACAAAGATTGGCACGTCTTCTGCTGTTTCAGTTTTAGGAGCCCGTCGCAGAACTGCAGACAGATCTGTGCATTAACTACTGAAGACTACGAGCTGGCGAAGCCATCCTCCACTAAGGCAAGACTCTTCTCTGTGAAGAAAAGAGTCAGATGGCCAAAAAAAAAAAAAAAAATCCGCTGTTACAGAGATCAAAAGATCTTTTGTGGTACCAAATTTAGAAAGCACGTGGCAATTCTGAGCTAGCTTCTTCGGTACTCATTACGGGAGCTAGTTTCAGGTAACCAAATTTCTAGAGAACTACTTCAAAATTCGACCACAGAGAGACAAGATAAAAAAAGCAAGTTGTCTGACACAGGCTACAGAAGAGAAGTTGTAAATTTGTTATGCCTGCACGCTAGCCACCTTACAATGACCTTGGACAAAGAATCCCACAAGAGGAGTATTTCGAGCACTGCGATGTACCTGAGTGCCCTCACCCCCCAACTCCAACATCAGGCTTTCAGCAGGCCTGGACGTTTTGTAACTGAATTCCTACTGACACCATGACATGCTGAACACCTGCGATTCGACTCTTATTACAAAAAGCAGGACTATTATTTTATTTGGGTAAAAGCCGTATTTTCGCTTTTTTTTATTGCAACGCTTTTTAGATTTGCGAGAAAGGGAACCGGGGAATAAGCGCTTTTTTTTTTTTTCCCCCGTAGTCGTGCTCCCGAATAAAAATACGGTAGACGGCTCGTTTTCCCCTCCTCACAGTCCCAGCCCGCGGATGTGCAAAGCACAGCCGCTTACTGAGGCAGAGCCTCC
>NW_010532156.1:0-13755 GCF_000687285.1 Phaethon lepturus | reverse complement strand
CTAGTGATTCTGTGATTCTGTGAATAACCACATGAAGTTTTAAATTTAATTCTACATATGTTCAGCGACGTTTGCTGTTAACCACTCCAGTAGAAGTCAACTATAGAATCACAGTAAAACCCAGACTGGAAGAAAAAGAGAGAAAAGGAAGAGAAAGATACACACTTACGTTTTCAAACTCATTAAATGAGAGGCCTTTTGTAAGCTATAAACTACAGTGTACACCTCCTACATGAAAATATGACAAGTAGATATTTCAAATAACCTTGCAGCAGTTGTAAATATACTTAGCAAGGTTTGTTAGCCATTGCTGCATTTTAGAAACTCTGAAAGTATGAATATTCATCTTAGACTCTTAGGGAAAAAGCAGGTCATACCAAATAAAGTATATCCTGTAAAAGAATTCCTTTTGCACTGTTGTTTTACAATATGTTGTAGCCAACCTCAGTGCCATAGTAATTTGGCTATTACAAATATAAAGCATCTCTAAAAGGGTATCACTGGCTAGTGGGTTATTTAATACTGTTCTTAGCAAGAACACAGGTAGATATAAAAAAGAAAACAGCCATACTCCTACAGTTATGTTGAACATCTAGACAAATAGGTCTCTCTTCTTTTAGAGTCCTAAGGAGCATTCAGACATGTTTGAAAGAAACCTCTTCCTCCTGTAGTTTAAATTTTTGAAAGCATCAATGTATCTGCTTGCTAATATTAGAAGAGCCCCTCAGACTGTTGTAAACAGTTCCAACCATCATTTAGCTTTTCCCACATGCTTGTTTGCATTTATCTTTTGTTGTTCACTCCGAAGTTTTACATCCCATTGAAAAAGGCCTTATAATTTTAAAAAGACTTCTGCTTGTGAAATGGCTTGTGTACAAATGAAGAAAGAAAGGAGAACGAGAAAGTTCACTGTTTGTCATCACAGGAGATCCAAATGTCTAGGGCATAGTACCTAGAGAAAGGGGTCATCTTTAAAAAGGAAGGGGATTTTTCACTAAATAAACCTAGGAAGCAGGAACACATGTGGATAGATACATTCTGATAATTAGCAAGACTACACATGACTCTGAGCTCATTTTCTGTTTCAGAAATAGTATGCAGGAAGCCTTTGGCTATCAGAAGAAATTAATCAGGTGGGACATTCTTGCAATAACATCTGCCTGCAGTGACAGCTTTACAAGTTAAATAAATAAACACTTGTGTAACCACGCTGCTCTCTAGAAGGGGAGTAGTGAGTTGAGACCACAAGTCTTCATGGAATGTTTCTTCTATCCATTGCCAAACAGGTTCCCAAGATCAGGCAAGTTTTGCCATGTACTTAACAGTAGTTTTTAATTGCCATTACTTACAACAGCCTAGCAAGAAGTTAAAAATTTAACTCAGGAATGTAATTTCTCAGGGATTTGCAAACACTGACCAATAAATCGCTGCAAATGTCCATGCACTCTTCCTTGGAAGTTTCTGGTATGCCAGCAGGTTTAACTGCACCAGACAGGGAGTGCAGGCATCACAAATGCCGAAAGCCTACTCATTCACGGCAAATGTGAATATTCCAAGTAGGTGGAATACCTTCTCCAATAGGTGTTAATTTAAAGCATCCCCAGTGCTTAAAAAACAGCACTTCCACACTTCTTCAGTTGGGAACCAAGTTGTCTTCTGCATGCAAACTACACACATTCATTCATTTCACAACCTAATTCAGATCTACATCCGTACTCTTCCCCCTCTGTGACAAATGAGATTTTCCCTTATGCTTTATGTGACATTATTGTCAGTCACTGCAATGAAAGCTTTTCTTATTAAACCCTTTTTTAAAATGCTAGTGAAACTTGCAGCATATTATTTATCACTGGAATAAGCTGTTCAATTCCATTGATGTCAATGAAGCTATGTCCATTTATGACGCTCATGGTTTAGTTTGCTTTTGCTACTTGACCCATACCACAGCTGATAATTGGTTTGCCAGTCTATAATAGGCACATATAATGTGAACCTTGTTTCATGCAGACAGTTATAATCCCACTGAAATTCTGATCTCTCATTTCTCTAAAATATAGTTTCTGTATTGAGGAGGTTTGTCTTGGCATTGTGATTCTGTAGTAAATCCCAATCACAGCCTCTTCTCCCGAGCTCCAACAAGAAAGACTTGGACAGATCCCAAAGTTTTCAGATATATTTAACAAAGTGCTTATTGTGGTATCATTAAGCAAGTGCAGTGGAACAGTGATTACCGTCAGTCATATGTGTTGACGATTAAAAGCCACAGGGTTTGGTCAACATTCAGTATGGAGAAGAATAATGTCATCAGTGTCAGTACATTTAGGTGATTATTCTCTTCTTCTGGAGGGGACTCAAAACTGGACACAGTACTCCAGATGCACGTTCACAAGAGCTGAATGAAGGGGAGTATTCACCTCCTTCAACCTGCTGCTACATTCTTCCTAATGCAGCTCAGTGTGCAGCCTCTGTTGCTGCAAGACAAACAGCTGACTCATGTTCAACCTGCTGTCTACCAGGATGCCAAGGCTTTTTCTGCAAAGGTTCTGCTTAGCCAATGTGTCCCCAGACGCGTGGAGTTATTCCATGTCAGGTACAGGAATTTCCATTTGTCATCACAACCTCATGAGGTTCTTGCCAGCACATTTCTCCAGCCTGCTGAGGTCCTTCTGAAAGGCAGCCCTGCAGCACGTGGACAAACTTCCCTAATGTGACGTCACTGACAAACTTGCTGAGGGTTCACATAATTCCATTGTTCAGATCACTAGTGAAGATCTTTAGCAGTATTGACCCCAGCATTACCACCTGAGGAACACTGCTAGCAACCAGCCACCAGTTGTACTTGGAGTTGATGACCATTTTGCTCAAGCTTCTTGGACCTTCTGGTTATCTAACTAATTTGTAGTCTACCTATCCCATTATATCTCAGCAGTTTGGCTGCAAGGATTCTATGGATCACTGTAAAAAATCAGCAGATGCCTCTGCTGCTCTCACCTGATCCAGCAAGACAGTTGTCTTATCATAGCAAACTCTCAGGTTGGTCCATCAAAATCTGCCCTTGGTAAATCTATTCTGGCAGTTCCGAGTCACCCTCTTGTCTTCCATGTGCCTAGACATTGCTTCCAGGAGGATTTACCCTTTAATTTTACCATGGGCTGAGGTTATGCTGACTGGTCTGCACCTGCCCAAATCCTTCTTGCTTTGCTTGTAGATGGCCTTGACAGAATCATAGAATCATAGAATACCAGGGATATTGGAAGGGACCTCATGGATCAACTTGTCCAACCTTTCTTGGCAAAAGCACAGTCTAGACAAGATGGCCCAGCACCCTGTCCAACTGAATCTTAAAAGTGTCCAATGTTGGGGAATCCACCACTTCCCTGGGGAGATTATTCCAATGGCTGACTCTTCTAATTGTATAAAATTTTCCTCTTGTGTCCAGTTGGAATGTCCCCAGGAGTAACTGGTTCCCATAAGTGGTACATGTGGTATCAGAATACTGTGGCAAGGTGGTTACCACCTCTTGCACCTCAGCTCTGGTCTGTGGCCGATGCATGAAAGAAAGTGTAAAATGTTCAGACATGACAATGTTAGGGCCATGTATGAATTAGGAACAGATAAAGTGTTAAAAGAAACCCTAACAGACTGCCTGTCTTTAAAATTAGCCAGTGACCAGCAGCACAGCTTTTCTCTCCTGTCCAATCTTTAAGGCTGTTCTTTCTGAATAAGACATGGTATTAACTGCAGTCCCGCATTTCAGTGCTTACCTCTGATTAAGATCAATGCTTCAAGGTGAGAACATGCCATAACGAGGATGGATTTAAGCACAGGATTTGAGGGGGAGGAGAGGGTAAAGACTGTACCCCAAGTATTCAGCTTACTGCTCCAGTGCATCTTTTTGTGTCTGCCTTGCCTTTAAATTGAATCTCTGATGCAGACGTTCTGTAATAACGCTTTGAAGTTATTTGCATCCAGCCTACAGAACCTTTTAGTTCTAGTTTTAAATTAAGGACTCCAGTGGTTTCAGTCCTTGATAAGTAAAGCAGCAGGATTTCATAGCAATCACACCAAGGCTCGGTTACATTTTAGTCACAGCAGTGAAGTGATGCATGAAACTGACTGTACTGTAAAATCTCATTGTTATATGGCTGAGGAAATGGACTGTCTCCAGACAGTGAAACAATCCCAAGACAGAGAAAAATGCACATCGAAGCTTTCAGTGGAGAGTGTTGGTCAGAGCAAAATGTGCTCTTTTGTTAGGGAGCTGCAAACCATGGTCTAAAGCTAATTAGGCAATGGGAGCTGTTCTTGGGTGTCAGTGTGGTACTACGAGAGTACAGTATACGCTGCTCACAGAAGACACTGTACACTCACCTTATCCCACCAAGTGCTGGATTTCTGTAGAGCAGAGTGTAAAACAGTGTGTTTACCTCCAAGTGAATTTTTGTGGAGGATGACTTGTGTATGTCTTAAGCCCTCTGTTTAGTCTTTCCTTCTCTGCTTGCAGTTATTTATTTTCATAGCATCACTAAAATAAGACCTTTCTGCTGTTGTATTGGTCCATTTCAACATAAACTCTGATACTCGAGATATGCTAAAGTGCAGAGATACATCTTAACTGATAACTCTGGGATTTGGGATCCTGAAAACTGCTAATAAGTGAGGATCAGAATGCCTTGAGTATGAAACCAAGGAGAATTCATGCAATTTTCCATTGGAAAATTTCCCATAGGTTTTTAAAAAATTGTTCATCATAGAAAATTACACTAAATAAAATGTATTTGCTCCTGGTTGATTTCAGAATTCCTGAAGAATGCATCCAGAAAAAGTTTTGAGCCCTCGTTGAAAATAGCTGATTCCTTCATACTGCATAGGGAAAAAAATTATCCTAATTATCTGGTTATTCCCTCCTATGCTTCGAGCAAGTCAACAGCTCTCCACAGTACTGACTCAGCTACAGCCTAAGAGACCGGCAAAGACTTCTGAAAGTCATCAAAACGAGGCTTTTGAAGGCTAGTGAGCACAGCCTTCCCTCCAGTGAAAGCCCTTTGCCAGGTCGCCCCTTCCCATTTAAATTGAGCAGCTTGAGTACTGCAGCTAATATGTGTAACGCTGTGATGGATAGAATATGCTCTCTGCAGGAAAGCCACCCCACCCTGGTCCTTTAAATGCTGGTGCTTTCCCCCTCCGCCAGTCTCCTTACAAAGACTCATTTCTGTGTTGATAACACAGCAGTGACAACAGGTATCAGCTCAGTGCAGGAAGGAGGGCTGTTGCAGCTGAGGGGAAATATCATCTGTGATAGAGCAAATTTTGTTCAGTCCCCTGGACTTCTTCTGCCGGACACAGATGTCAGTTTATGTGACCTGAGTCTGGGCCCTCTTTAATGACCGGTTTGTTGCTGAAAGCCTTGTTTCTTGTGCTACCTCAGCAGGAGGCATTGCAATCATGGGCTGAATTAAGCCTTTGAGCATTTTATTCTAACTCTGTCTAGAGATGCACCATCTGCAGATGCTGCGCTAGTCCACGGGCAGCCTGTCCCAACAGGAGCCTGCTCGTATCAGTATCCATTCCCCTGGATTGCTGCCGTGCCAGAGGGTGGATGATGAAGGCTTTCCCCAGAATATTCTCTTCCCTCTTCTTCCTTTGATTAATTTTTCCTTCATGTCAATGAAATGAATAGTAGCCAGATGCCTCTTTGCTTTATCGGTCAGCAAAGCTGATGGCAAAGGTCCCGATGAGAATGTTTCGAGGAGTGGGGAACACTTCCCTGTGAGAAGAATCAGCCTGAGAGCCTCCAATGAGAAGGGGGGAGCTTTGGAGAGTGACAGCAGAGAGCAAAATATCATCTGTTAAAAGAAAAAAATCAATATACTCTGGACTTCTAAGTCCTGGCTGTGGACATTCGGAGTGTGTTTTTCCCGCAGCGCATGAGTATACCAGCAGCCCATTGATTTTGTGCTTGTATCAGGAGGGTGATCTACACCTCTTTTGGAGAGATGCTGGCTCTCTGGAGAGAACCACTGAGATTTCATGGCGAGATGTGTCACAATTGCTATAAAATTGCAATTTATCTGCTGAATTCTTTTTGACTGAGATAACTCCTTGCCAGAAAGGTGAAGCTGCTATGTTTTTCTATAATAGCAGTCATGACATTTACGTACCCTTGCCTCTTGCGTATCTGCCTTGTGGATATCTCCAGGCCAGAATGTAAAGGTGTGTGATATTTACAAATCACAGCTTTTCCCACAATTTACTTTGTGATGTTGACAAGGGCTGAATCACAGAAAGTATGAAGCGTTGTAGTGCTCCTGTCTTTCTTGGAGGTTTTCACATGTTTGTAGTAAGGAGGAGCATAGGTGCACTCAGGACCAGAGGTGGTACGGAGCTATTAAACATGCCCGTGAAAATCTGATATGTTCACAAACACTAGACCGTTAGCGCAGTTCTCATTTGAGCTGTTGCTGTTTTCCTGTGGACGTATCTGTTATAAAATACAGTTTGGGGTAAGAAGGGATTATGTTTTGTCTGCTTCACCTTCCAGTTGTTTTCTATTATTTTTCTTTGTTCAGCTTAACTTATATTTTGAGTGTAATTTACTTGGCTTTTAAAAAAGAATTTTCATATAATTAATGATTTGTCAGTAAGACACAGTGTTTCTGGTTTCCAGTTTTCCATTTTTTTCTGAAATTTTAAGATTTGAATAAAAGGAGATGAATTCTTCAGCTTTCAAGCTTGATGCATTTTAATTTTCTTTTCAGAATGCATTATAATTTTCTTTCTCCCAGGAGACCTCACTTCTCAACACAAATTCACATGTCCTCCTGAATGAATTGTTGAGTTTTTTGAACACTTAATTGGTGGACAGAATCCTAAGGAAAAGAAGAAAGTAGAAAAGGAGGGAAAAAGAAACCAAACAGCACTTAAACTCACAGTTGATGGTCTATAAGTTATTTTTATGGTTGGCTTTACTGCTTGTTTACATGACGCATCTCACAGAGATACCAGGCCTTTAAACACCAACCAACTACTGGCATTCAGTGAAGCTCATTAGTTTTAATTGTTTATTTGTACGCCTATTATAGTAGCATTTACCAGCTGAAATTAATATTGCCTAGATTGATCTCCCCATCAGTTATCTACACTCTATCCATAAATAGTACAGACAGGCAACTTGAGAAAGCAAGTCATGCCACCTGTCCGAAATGCCCTTTTGAGGAAGGGATGAATCACTCTTCGAAGACGTTTCTCTTCTGACCACAGGAAGAGCCTTGTTTAGTGTTTGCCTTTTGTACGCTGCAGTTAGGCCAAAGGAATTGTGCCCGTAATAAAAAACCAGGAGCTTTTCATCTAAGTAAGCCAGGTATAAGCATGGGGAGGAATCTCTTACCCAAGGATCCAGCAGATCAGTAACAGTGAAAATAAAATAACCCGTCTTCAGCTTTCAGGCCAATATTATACTTCGAGCCTTCCCTTCACTTTTACAGTCAGCGGCAGTTCCGTTATGCCAGTCAGTGGGAGCAGGATGAGAGCTTGGATGGCCACCTGTGATGTTTTAAAATTGGTGGGTTTATGTTTATCTGTTCAGAAATCACTGCTATATTTCACATATTTCCCGGCCAGGCAACTTTGTGTTAGTGGCTGCCTGGGGAGCAGTATAAACCAGAGAAATGTCCCACTCAAACCTTACTAACGAATCCTCTTTTGCATTGCAGTTGACCTGGACAGGTTGAACGACGATGTGAAACGTTACAGCTGCACTCCGAGAAACTACTCTGTCAATTTAAGGGAGGAACTGAAGCTGACAAATGTAGTTTTCTTTCCCCGCTGCCTCCTCGTCCAGCGCTGTGGAGGAAACTGTGGCTGCGGGACTTCGAACTGGAAATCCTGCACGTGCATGTCAGGGAAAACAGTGAAAAAATATCATGAGGTATTTTCACTCTTTTTCTTTTCTTTGGTACTTCTTTTGGGTATTTATTGCTTACGTGGATTCTGAAGGCTTTTCTCAGAGCTATGTGTGCTGTTTATATTGATCATCATGTGATATTGATCATGCTCTATCATGTTACATCATTGTGCTATATCATGTTATATTATCGTTATGATGTTATATTATCATGCTTATATTGATTATCACGTTGGATCTGCAGTGCAAAAATCAATGGGTAGAAATGATTGACTGCGGTGAAGTGTCATAGGCAAAGACTGTCGTCTGAGAGACACCAGACAGTGTGTTCACTACTCTTCCTGAGGTGAGGGATCTGCTTGGGCTTCCAGGCAGGTTCAGGTAGCCTGAGAGTGGAGCCTAGACTTAGACAGTGGCATTGCTCTTGCTGTCCATGCTAGATACCAGCTTGGCGTCTCGTGGAGCAGCATTCACACCTTCCACTGCAGTAAGCCGTAGAGAGCTGCACACCCACGGAGTCAACATGCAAGAAGGCCTGACCTTAAATAAGTTTAAAATTAATGTCTTTAACGTCATGTTACATCATATACATAGCAGCACATCTTCAGGATACTGCAGCTTCTCTTTTTTTCAGAACTTCTACTATTTTCTTGATGAAATTCTGTCTTTGGGGTATACGGTGGATACAAATAATCGCCCAGCTATTTACATTTGGAAGTGGTGAATGAGCAGAGTGGAAGGAGGTTATATATGTGTTAGAAGGGGGTGTTAACGGGTATTTATGGGTAAGTTAATTTAGAAGCAGTCGGAGAGGACTTTTGCTGTGTGGATCCTACAACAGCATCCTAGTGAACTTTGTTGCAAGAGTGAGGCTTACATTTGGGCTGACTGTCACCATCAAAGGACTGATACAACCACTGGAAATACTCTTTTTAGGAACACAGAGACATGTGTTCCTTGAGGCATTTGACTACACTTCCTCTTGCTTTGTGCTATATATTTTAAACTTATGACCATGCTTGGAAATGGCAATTAAGTCTAAAAAAAAAAGTAAACTCTTTTCCCTTCCAGATTTATTACCCGCAGGAAGCAGCTGAATCTTTTGGCTTTAGCTTTTTTCCCACTCAGCAATTTTTCAGGATGGCAAAATTTTTGCATAAGAACAAAGTCCATCATATTTATTTTTAACCCATTCAGAACACATTTAGAGAGGTAAAAACTGAAGAAAGAGCATTTTATATTCTTGCCCCTAAATCAGTATTTTCAGAACCAGACATGAACAATGTTCACTAAAGTGGATATATCTAGGAAAGCTGCTTGGTATTATCCTTTCAATTGTCTCAATTGCCCTCAGTAGTGCATGCCATACTGACTTAATTTCTGACACGTGTCTTTTGTAAGAGCCTGACTTGCCACTTGGCTTAAGCCTTAAGTGAAAATTAACTTTATGGACTTTAAATCTGGATGTGATGTGGACTCATACCATAAAGGCATTAACTCGAGAGACCCTAGGGCTGCAATAGCAGAAGGCTGTTGAAGGTCAGACCTTTGCCTCCCTGTGAGCAATGTGGTTACTCTTTTCCGAGGTAGGAGTTTCTTCTCACAATTAACAGCAGAATACAGTATACTCCACATCTGCTAGGACTGGAGAATAGTTAATATTTTATCTAATTTTAAGCAAGATGCAGGGGATGACCCTGGTAATTACAGAGCGGAAAGCCTTATCTCAGTGGTAGAAAAGTTAATTGGAAAAAAAATTAATAGGTATAAAACACCTAGATGACTATGAGCTGATAAAATGAGCTCAGAATGCCTTATGTATGAATAAATATTTATACAGCACCACAACATTGTACAAGAATGCTAAAAGACCTGGCACTTCCTTCAGAGACCAAACGGTCAACCAGACAAGATCAGATATGGATTAGAAGATGGTTAAGAGATCAAGAGCAAAGAGGTGGAAGAGATGAGCAATTTTCTACATAAGAAGTGGCTATCTGTGGGTGCCCCCACCACGCAGATTAAGCGTTATTTCATGTATGATCAATCTGCAGGGAGGTGAATGGAGAGGTGAAAAAATTGACAGCACAGGAGGTAACGTACTTTTAACAGCAGAGAAGGCTGCGAGGGATTTCAGAAGGCATATGTAACTATTTATAAATGCAGGTTAGAAAAGCAGCAAGCATTAGGATGAGCAGTCTCAACTATTGGAAATGTTCAACATTGGAAATGTTCCATTCAACACTGGAAATGTTCAAGGCCAGTCTGGATAGGGCTTTGAGCAACCTGGTCTAGTGGAAGGTGTCCCTGCACTTGGCGGATGGGGTGGAACTTGCTGATCTTTAAGGTCCCTTCCAACTCAAACCGTTCTATGATTCTGCAACGCTGGGTGCATGAGGGGAGGAGAGAGAAATGAGGGGTGGAAGTTGGAGTAAAGGTCAAGTAATGAATCACTTCAGGAAAACAGTTTTTCAGTGCAGTGGTGATGGGAGACAAGCAAGTAACAGTCTTCTGCAGGAATAGAGGTGAACTGGTAGTAACGCAGCAAATATTTATTATGGCCTGGATAAATTGGTCGGGTACTTATACTGGGTTTTGACTGTTGGTGCTTAGAAGGATACAGGAGTAGAAAGGATTTACAGTAGCAGAAAACATACATCAAGAGAGATACAGGAGAAGACACAAAAACATTTGTAAGGAAAGTGACTCAAAAGTTTTGGATCATTTCATTTAGGAAAAACTGAAGAGAGTACATGGTGAAAGATAGAAAATAGTGAATAGTACCCAAAGGGAAATTCGGTCTTCCTAAATAGTCTTTTCCTTAAAAGAACAAGTAGAGTCTGAGAGAGATTGAAAGGGAACTAATTTAAAATGATAAAAAGGAATTTGATTTTTTTGCTCAGTAAATCTATATGGAATTACAATTCTTAAATATGAGTGGTGCATAATTTAGAAGGATTCTGAGAGAATTAGAAGTATAAACTGAAGAATCCTGGGTCACATCTGTATCAGAACTTAAGCCAACTATTGACAATACCTAAAAAAAACCCCAAACAACTGATTATAAACATATTATCAAGATTTTTTTTTTTCATCAGGTGTTTGGCAGCATGTGGTGCTGGGACACCAGAATATCACACTAACCAGATATTGGTCAGAACCAGGATGTCATGACATAAGTCTGACACAAATTAATCACTAAATTCAGGAAATTCAATATTCACACTAGTAAATCACTTCTAATTTATTTCACTAGTCCTTTGTTCTCTGAAAACCATATGAATTCAAGACAGCGTTTCAGCTTTAACATTAAATGGCTTTTGTAAGTTTAAATTTAAACTTAATCCCTTAGGGATGAATTAACAGCTCACTGAGCAGAAATTTAGCCAAGTGGCTCCCATTAACATGAGTGGAAGTCATGCAGATAAATTCATGTATGACATTCTAAAGATGTGTCCATTAATTTTAGTTCAAAATATTTTCCACTTTATTATTATTATTATTAGCCATGCACAGCTAATCAGTTTTATAGTTTATTCTCCTTCAACACTTAACTCTAATTTTATTTAAATGCCTGGGAGTAAAAGCACTGAGGAGGGGCCTCTTGACATGCCAGTTTTAGAACCATGGAGCTGGTTTACTCTTTTCGAAGCCAATTTGAAACCCACTAACCTTAACGAAAAAACTTTTAGTTGCATAACGAAGGACAGCGCTTCACACTTTATGAAATCCCCAGTGCTGTTAATTTGGTTAAAAATCTCTGCTTTCTGCTGCAGGAGAATGTAGGGCAGATTCAAACACGAGTCTCAATTACTTTGATTTACTTGTAGAAGACACCAGAAGGAAGTATAAGGTGCTGGAGCAAAGACTGTGTTTGTAGCAGCCGAAACTGAACCCTGCAGACCCCAGACCGCTTCTCTTGCCGGGCTGATCTTACCTGACCCCTATCCTGGAGCTTCTTCTGCTGAGCTCCTGGACCCCCCAGAGCTACTAGTCCTGCACATGGATATGCTTGTCCTCAACAGCAAAAATGTGATGGGAAATCACTTAGAAGTTGTCTGGCATTTCTGAGCCACCTCGTATTTTGGGGTGAGAAAGACAGGCAGGCCAATTTTTCCAAAAGCCTTAAGCTCCCTTTTGGCTTTGTAGCCAGTGCCTTGCAGTGCCGGAGTAGCTGCATGCAGGCAGCTGTGGGGACACAGATGCCCAGAGGGTTTATTCAGAGAGAGGCTTCTAGTCCAGAGAGATTTCAAGGTTATCTTCTCCTTATGCTCTTAATGTTTTTTAGATCCCCCTTAGTTTCTATTCAGAGCCTCAGACGGTACTTTTCGCCGAGCGCTCCCTCCTCGTATCGCAGGACTGACAGCTATCACGTGTAGCCTTGCATTTCCCCAAGCTGCGAGTGCTGCTCCAGTTCCCCGAACAGATGGTACAGCTCTTTCCTATCACGTCCAATTGTAAGGAATAATGCAACAGCAGGGAAAATGAGAATTCCACGGTAAGGGGTATCTTTTTCTTTATTGCCCTGGGAGATGCTAATAATGAGATCTCGGGTCTGTTTATAACCTGGAAGTTTGCCATAACTTTACCAAAATATTCAGCAGTTTCCAGAAGCAAACGGGTTCATAACTTGAGTAAACAGACAGTTTTATGGGTGGGGTTTTTTTTAGAAGTCTTGTGATGCTCTGTGGTTTTCCATGGCTTCTGGGTTTGCCTGAGACCAGAGCTCATGGACAAATACTCATGACTTACCACATAGTGTCACGAACCTTGCAGACCAAACAGGCCAAGTGCTGGCAGTGTCTCAAAATGTCTCTCAGGCACAGCCTACTATAAGTGATCCTGAGTTACGTTGCAGGGCTCTGTGCGAGGCAAAGACAAAGCAATTCCTGGAAATGGGTGCAGCACACCTTAATCGAACGCTCACGCCTACTGCTGCCTAACTTGCTAAGGGGGAGCTGAAATGAAAACCAGTTTTTGCATGTCGCCGTGCGTTTCTTTGGAAATGCCTGCCTGGAGCTGCTCTTTAAAGAGAGAGGGGCTCTAAACCTGGCGATCCCCCAGCCCAGGGGAGGTGTAGGGCAACTCAGGCCAGGGCTCAGTTCAGCTTGGGTGGCGGCTGTGCCGTCCTCCCAGCATGCACACACCTCAGAGAAACAAGAAATCGGTTTCCTCATCTCATTGCTGTAACTGATGAGATGTGAAATGAGTTTCCGTGAGGAATAAATGCTCTTAAGGTAGCAACCAGAATTTGTCAGAGTGTATAAACCTCCACGAACACAGTGCTGAGCAACACAGCTAAAAAGCGTATAAGGAAAAAAGCGAAGTGGTGAAAGCTGATTGCATCTTTTACCTACTTGTCTCTCCTGTAGACTGATGCATTTTTCACTGTCTATATGGTGCTTCTCCACCTGTCCCCATCATCCCCTTTTTGAAGTCCTATACCTCCACTCAAGTTTCATGTTGACTGAAGCTTGTCTGGTGCCTTCACAGGACATATATGCAATTAATTCTCAACGACAAGGTTTAGATTACTGTTAGGATGGCTACTTCATAACCTACTGCTGCCCTGAGAGAGGTAGCAGGCACCTCAAGGTACCTTCACAATACTAATTCTTCACACAAGTTTCTGGGGCATAGAAACAGCTTTAACTGGACCCAACATTGTAACGGGAAAACAAGACAGTAGGGAATATTATTGGGGAGAAAAGAACAGGGGAGCAGGGGAGAAAACAAAAAGGTGACATGGGACTTCAGTAAGACAGAGGAGTTGTTGCAATGGAGTTAAGAAATGTAACTAACACAATTTGGTGTTGTGGGGGCCTTTCCTTTCCTTTCCTTTCCTTTCCTTT
>NW_010532155.1:3762-7535 GCF_000687285.1 Phaethon lepturus | reverse complement strand
GGCCGGGGCCGCGGGTGTTAAGGGCGGCCTTCAGCCCCAGAGCCGCCGCGGTAACACGTTGTAGAAAGCCGTGAAGGCAGAAATTCTTCCTGGGAGCGTTTGTGCCAGAGGGTGTTGGGAATCACAGGTATTTCCCAGTGCCAGCCGGGGACTTGCCCTGTTCGCCTCCAATTTAGCCTCGGATAAGCTGCAGAAATGACGTGGGTTCCTCTCTGTGCAGAGGGTTACTTAATTCTGCTGTAGATACTGGTCTTCAGCCGCCTTCCAGCAGCGGCAGTCGCAGCTACGTGCAATCCCGCCGAGAGATACAGATTTTTTTTGCACAGTCTTTTTTTTTTTTTTTTCTCTTGATAAGAAGCAAGAGGAGACATCTTTAATCCACTGGGTGCGCGCACAGTCAGGCTCGCAGGGCTGGTGGGTGGAAATCTGTCTCTAGGGAATCGTGATGTTACTATTGCCGTACAAGCGCTGGCAATGGTGTGCTAATTAACAACTGCTGTTCTTATTTTTTCCCTTGTTCTACCTGCAGGGAACCCTTATATCCCAAAATTTATTGGGTTGACAAAGGGAAGCCACAAACATGCAGTTGATCAGTAAGTAGAGAGATGTGTTTGGCAGCCCTGGATCCGCTCATGGAAATCTGCCTCTTGTCCTGTCTCGCTCAGAGAGTCCCACTGGGCAAAGGCAGTAGTTACTGATCTAGTTTTCAACCACTTTCTAGCTTAAGCTGTCTTAGGTGATGTAGGCTCAGGCCTTGCACCTCTTTTCTTCAGGAAGTTGGGGTCTTGGTTTGCAGTTGTGAATCTGTTCACCCAAGAGAGCCAAAATAATCACATCTGCACATTGCTTGGTCTGTTCCTGGTATGCTATTGCTTATTTATTTAAATCTTGCTCTCTGCAGCCTGTTTAAGTTGAATTTCATTAGTCCATTTGAGAGGCTTTGCTACTCCATACAGTGCCTGCTGGAGGGGGGATAGGGTCCCTTCGATAAATACAAGTAGCAACCTGCCACTACTGGATCTGCGTGCATGCTTGATCAGTCGGAGGGATGTACCTGCCCGCTCAGGATAGGCTCCTGACTTGTCTGCCAAATTTCCCAGTTCTTCCTGAATTTAGCTGCAGCCAAAGCTAGAACAAAGGGTGACCTTTTTAGCGATTACCCCTGTTTCAAGAAGATGAATAAATACTAGGGTTGTTTGGAGAAGTCAGTAGACCAGTCAGACAAACAAACGTATATAACAAACCGTAGCTCTGCATGTGGAACGGGGTTGCAGAGTTTTGCGCTTAGAGGTGCGTGCTAATAATTGCAGGTGGCAAAAGGCCGCCTTAGTTCTTTGCTTGCCTTCACACCGATACACACGTTTAGCCTCCTGGATTACCCCTTGTTTTGGTTTTTCCCTTGAACATCCAATATTTGGTTTAGCTACAAGCTGGAAGTTGAGGAGCAGTCATCGGGCAATACTGCAGAATTTACTGCTGTAACTCGTCATGTGACTACTGTGCAAGATTTTCCTTATGTTCCCATTTCCTTGGAGCTTACAGATGGGCATGTTCTGTTGCTAATGTACTCTCCTTCCTGGAAACAGTTGGAAAAGTGTGGAGATGCTGTAAGGCATACTGGGAACAAATAAAACGTAATTAAAGTCCGCTGTCAAAAAATACAGATTTTTGATCTGTAGATCAAAATACAGTAGGAACCTAGATTTTATTAGTTGAAGTTGAATTGAGTTGATCCTGAAGGGTGTAAGCCTAGGAGCAGTAATGAGTTATAGCTTAATTAGCTGGGAAGGAATGATGAGAACAATATATTGTAAAGTTAGAAAGAGGGGAAGCCAGTGATGCGCAATGTGCTCAGAAACTGTGCGTGTGTCATAAAACAGGTGCTTAGATGCTACTAATGGCTCAGAAATCTTAAGCCACCATTAAAAAGCTATTTAGTTTCACAGGAAGCTTGAATCATTCTTTTGCTTTCCGAGGTATTTGTAAAGAGCAGCCCTGCTGCGTCAAGCTTTCTGCTCGTTGTACCATGCGTGCTGGTTATTACATGCTTGTGGCATGTCAGACTATTAATGCACCTTGCACGTCTGCAGTTCTTGTACAGGACCCAGTTTGTGGCTTTCTGTGAAAAAGATGTGTCAATGGCGATGATGTCGTGGTATCTTTGTAGCGAAAATAGAGTATTGTACAATACAGACTTGTCAAGTGGATTTCTGTGGAGTCAAGTTAACCTCTAAATGCAGAGTAACTAGCTCCAACTTACATGCTCTTCAAGATTTTCTTTAATAGAGCAGAAAGTATTAATCTGGTTTCCTAGTCAACTTTTAGAGTATTTTAGTGTACACCTTCAAAATAAATACTGTTTGTGGAACCAGTCCATGAATGCATTTGTGTTTTGCATCCAAATAAGCTACACATGTGTCTCATTACTCATCCTTTCACCTTCTTTCTGCTTCTGTTAGCAAAGGTGAACCACCTCTGAAGCCGTCAGAGCTCAGTTATGATCTCCTGAGCCCTATCAGTCACCTGGCACGTGCATCCGTAAGTCCCATGTGAGGTTGGAAGTCAGGTGATTACCTCCTCGCAAATGCATTCTTCAGTTATCTGGGATTTGCATCCTACCAGCAACTAGAACAGCAGCTTAGGAAAAGGGACTTCTTCCAGGAGATGCTGTTGTGTTACATGGCAGACTTAATGAAGCCAGCCCTTCAGTCAGCGAGCTGCGAACCAGCTTCTCAAACACATTGGCATTAGTTACAAAATGAGCCGCTCTTCTTTCAGGTCATCACTAGGCCTCATAAACGTGTAGCAAAGGGGAAAGCAGACAACAGAAGTAGCAGCGGCAGATCCAAAGAAGCTGGTGTCCCTGCTCTGCGTGAAGAAAATACAGTTTGCAAAAATGGAAGTAGGCAGTGGGCGTGTGTAGCTTGAATCTTACTAAGTTTTCCCCAGCAGCATCCTAGCTTTTATTTTATAGACCCTATTACCACCTTCCTTTTTTTTAAAGCGGCAAATGCTGTCATTTTCTTGTGCTTAAAGCTTCCCTTGCAGACCTAACGATGGTTTAAGCCTTCCATTTGCGAAGGAATCGAGTATGTCTGGACTGCAGCGTATCTAGCCAGGTATTGCTGGTGAACCATAGGTTACTCTGGCACTCTGAACCCTCTGCCTGGCTGTCCCGTCACGCTAGAGACACTTAAATCACGTTTGGGTTGCCGCTGGTCCTGAAGCGGGTGAACTGTGGGGATGTCTTGCCATCACAAAAGATGAAGAAGGTGGTGAAGCTGAGCATGCTGCTCGCGCTGCGACGGGCAGGGCAGGCAGGAAGCGCTCGCACATGGCACGGTGGCGGGGAGATTTTTGAGACTGAGAGGGAGCTGGAGGGTGTTGTCCCCTCGCCCAGGCTCTGGCATGGCCGGCTGATGTGCAGCATCAGAACTAGATCGCTGTGGCGTAGTAACCTGAAGTTCTGTCAGCTTTCTGTATATGCCCTTAAAGTACATGCTTTGAAAATAAAAATAAACCCTTTTAAAAGCCATTCTGACTCACTACTGGGTAGAGAAACAAGAGAATGGGAACTTTGAAGTTCTAGCCTCGGCTCCAACATCTGGCTTCCTTTTTCGGCCTTCAAGTCATGTAACTTTCTGTGCCCCTTTATTTTCCCCACTCTGAAATCGTGGAACAGGAGCTGCGACTTAATGCCGAGGAGCTGTTTCACGCATTTACTAGTTCTGCAACAAAGCCCGCGTAACTGCAGAGCGCAGCTCGGTGTCGTG
>NW_010532155.1:0-3692 GCF_000687285.1 Phaethon lepturus | reverse complement strand
CCTGGGTGGAGGCTGAACCCGGGCGTCCCTTTTGGCAGAGTTAGGGGAAAGGGGATTCGGAACTGAGTTTGTAGCAGGAAAGCTGGTCCCAAGCGTGGCTGTTAAGGACGCTTCCCGCAGAAGGAGACCTTTTTCTCTGAAGAAAATGGCTAATTTAGCGGAATGGTTATACATAATATGCAGTACATATGGCATATTTCAAAGACCTGGGTAGCTAAACGTAGGCTGCGCCGTCTCCAGACGGACTAAAAGGTATTAAGGCAAAATTCTTGAGCCTCAAGGTCTGCTAAAGTAGCTCGAAAAGCCTCTTTCTGCCAGATGATGATCACGGCAATCTGCTGATAGATGAGTGTTGGTTGTTGGGATTATTTTAGTAGAAAAGCATTAAAACCTGCCATGTATTGCTAAGCTCATGCAGTGGGATTCGGCGGTGCAAAGAGATGGCTCAGTGTGCGGATACCTAAAAGCTCCGAGGAATTTCCGTTCTGTTTGGTTATTTTAATGTACTTTATTAGGTGTTGCCATTTAGATCAGGGAGAAGGAGCTGCTGCTATTATTGTTGTGTTTCTTAATGGATGTTGATACATGCAAAATTTAAAAAAAAAAAAAATAGCTTTCATGTGTATAGACTTGATAGCTGGCTAGTTAGAATAATGTGTCCTAAAATCCTTCCAAATCATTATCCTTTATCAGTCAGGATAATAGATATTTTATCAAGATAGTCAAATATCTTTAGTCAAGATATTTCCTGTTAGGAACTGTATTTGTATTCTGGTCACTGCTGTATGCCAGGTGTTAGCATGGCAATCTTCTACTTTTGGAGGAAAAAGATAAGGTGTTTGCCAGCTTTGTTTTGTCAAAAAAAAAAAAAAAAAAGCTTAGAATACCTTTTATAGAGGTAAAGTGTGTAGCAATTGGCTTTTTCCCCTACTGATGATGATGACGTTCAAGAAGTTGCTTACCCATCCAGGCAGCCCCTGTGGTCAGAAACGGAGTGGGTCCTCTGGTGATAGCCTCTGTCCTCTGGAAGGTCGGGAACGGTGCAGCTCCTCTGAGCCTGGGCTCAGGAGCACCTAATGTTTGTCAAAGGTGTTTCTGCGGTGAATCAACTTCTTTCCAACTGTACCCCCCTACACACATGTGTCTTCTACTGCTTTCTTTATCTAGTTTTCTGTTTTCTATTTACAAGCAGGATAGGAAGCTTTCACTCCACCTGAAGTGTTTTCAAGCTCCTCTAGCAACATCACAAATTCCTTAATTTTTTCCCCCTAATCTTTCCTGATCGCTCTCTTATGGGGACCGTGGCCAGAATTACATTTCTTTTACCATTTCCCAGCACTTCGCATTCATGTTCCAAATTATCTTTTATTTGTTTCACCGTCTCCAAGTTTGTGGCTGGGTCTGCAAGTCTGTGTGTATTTTTAGCAGTTTAACTTAATATTTTATTATGGCTTTAATTGCAGCATGGATTTCTTCCCGAGAGGGATTGTCATGATTCCTTTTTGTCCCCTCTTTTGAGAAAGGAGCGTACTCATCTGTTTTGTATACTGGCTTGTCAGGATGCCAAAGTCAGCACTGAATGCAGGGGATGCAGCCTTCTAGAAGAAAGAGTGGGGGGTTTTTTCCTCTTTCAAGAGATAGTTTTGTCTGGAAAATAATCTGTGCTGTTCTTGGTTGATTCTCTCCTGCTTCAATGGGTAAAAACAGAACAGAGAACAGATTTCTGCTGCATTGCAATACCCCTAGTCCTTTTCTTTGGGGTTGAGGGCGGTTTCTTCCGCTGAAGTTTGTCTCGGTGGTTGTTTTCCTGGAGTAGTAGCTGGCATCGAAGAACAGTGTGTTTAAATCAAGGTCTGGAAGGGATACAGTAGAGAGAACTACTCTGTAGTGGTTAGATTTGGTCGTTCCCCCCCAAACCATTGCCCAGTTCCTTTGCTTATGGAGAGAAGATTGAATTTTCTGCAAGTCCTTGGCTTTCCTTTTGCAAACATGGGGGGGGAAGGACAATGCGAGCCATAGTGTATAATGTTTGCTGTGCAAGTGTGAGGCAAGTGCTCGGCAGCAAGGCTGTTGTGATCCCGTCCGTGTCGGAGGGCTGCACCAGCAGCTCCTCTGCTCCCGCCAGGAGACCAGGAGAAATAGTTTGTGATGGGGGAAAGGTGAAGGAGGAGAAAGCTGCTTTGCAGCAGCTTGCAGCAAAGTTTCAGCTGCTTTTTCTTGTTTCCTGCTGGTGCCTGATGAAGTGGGTTGTGTTGTGTTGACCAAAGTCTAGTTGTGTGTTGACCAAAGTCTAGTTGTGTGTTGGCCTAATGGAGCCCCCCGGTTCTGGGCCAGATAGCCCTGTGTTGGGCTGTCAGAGCCCCCCAGCCCTGCGACTTTCCCTGGAGGCTGCATGTGAAGGTCGCCCCAGTGCTGCAGAAGATGCAAGGGTGAGAAGCAGACTGCTGCTGTGAAACACCCCAACACGCAGAAGCATTGCAGGTATCAACATCTTGTTTTTCTTTAAGTGGACTAGATGTTCTTCCTGCATGTGCTGTTCTTTGGAAACATTTAAAATTAAAATAAAAGTCTTGCAGAGATATTCCTATCCATGATGGTTTCATTAGACACTCTTAAATGCCCAGCGCAAGTTTTAATGCTCTTGCCAGGAATTAAACTTGCAATATCAGAGTCTTTTTTTTTTTTTTTTTTTTTTTCCCCCCCCCCCTCTTTGACAGGGGCTGAGGGTTTTAAAATACTGTATTTTTGTGTAATCATACCTGCTTGGAAATAATGTCTGGCTGGTGTAATATATTGGGAAAGGTATAATCCTTGTCCCAGATTTTCTTTACCATAAACCTTGCATTGATGTCACTTTGTGTAGTCTGGTGTTGAGAGAGTTTTTCTCCAAGGTAATGGGCTTAATCCTGCCAGGCAAAAGCAGATATTGGAAAACCAGCTGGAAAATGAGCAGTTTGGATGTGTCAGTGCAGCTAAAATCTGAACAGGGGCTTGCCTTTCTGCAGATGGAGCTGCATCTGATAGAGGTGCCACTTTAAGAAATATGCTGAATAATTGTTTTCTTCTTACATTCGCTTTCTTTTTTGCTTGTCCTAGTGCTTTCCATTTCCATCTCTGCATATGTGCATACTTTCAGAGACTCCTTAAGTTAGGATTGCAAACAACTGTGATTCAGAGTGTGTTTGTCCAGGTGTTATTGTGAGTTGTCTGCAGGCTGAGATAAATAAGTGTTTGTTTGCTGCTTTGCAGACAGTAAAGTATTTGGGCAGTGTTTTTAAAACCTCTTAATGCATCTTGGATGGCTTAGTGCTGACATGCAAGCATGCCAGGTTTAAGACTCCTATCACTTACGCATCTTTTTTCTAGGCTCTACTCAGGTCAAAGGAGCTGCCACATTCGAACAAGTCGTGCGGAGCAAGCTTTTTAGCATTTTTTAAGTGTCAAATATCCATCTGTATGAGCAAGAATAGTGTTCTTTGCAGGAAGACTCAGTTAAAACTTGAAGATAGGTGTGTTTTTTTTTAAAACCGACTTCAACTAAAAAGTTAACGTTCCTTTTACGTGCTGCTGCTCATCTGTTGATTGTTCTGGATCATTTGAGTAAGGAGATGCAAGCATTTTTCTTCACACCGTTTTATTTTTATAAGGAGCTTTTTATTCTACCTCCCACAGCATTCTCCTGGAGAAACTGG